>NC_137698.1:74831633-74969133 GCF_964034855.1 Anser brachyrhynchus
TAGGAAGAAAAGCACAATTCATGCAATTTGACTAGTCATTATTTCAATGTGGTTCATATAGACTCTTATAACAGGCAGCCAAATTGCTGTTCCTCCATTAGCTCCATTTTGCATAAAGAGTAGCACAGAAAGACAATTTGGTGTGGCTAAGCTTTAGGTATAAAATATTTTCAAGCCAATCTCCTCCCTGTTCCACGCAAATATCCTTACACACAATCTCTCTCTTACACACAAATAAATAACAGAACACAACAGAATAGAATGGTGGGGGTCCGATGGATGGACTCCTTTTGGAATGATGTTTCTTTCAAAAACTTATCAATGCTGAAACACTGTAGAGATCCAATGCATAAAACCTGTTTAAAATGTTGACTGTATAATTAAATATACACCCAAAGGTCTCTAAATAGATAAATAATTAGATAGATAGATAGATAGATAGATAGATAAGAATTCTTGCAGTCTGTTGTCTAAAATCAGTGAATGAAAATTGAGGTGATTATTTGGAATAACTTCTAAGCCTTCTCTAGGCTCCTGCTCTTCAAGAGATTCCCCTATTCTGCACAAAAAACTGAGTTTTTTATTTCCATATGTATCACAACATATTTTGGTGAATTGTAACCATTTCTTCCTGTATCTCAGATTATGGCAACATTATTTATTGGGTTAGCAATGTCTGCCAAACACAGGATTTGACACCTTAGGGGTAATTGTATATAGGACCAGAAATCATGAGAAACAATTTCTTTAATGACATCTCTCCATTACATACTTATTTTGAGATCTCTCTGCTGTAAAGTTGTTAATCCACTTAATGTTCTTTGTTCATTCTATGTATGAAAAATTTCTTTTATTCAAATGTCAGACAGTAGTAAATCAAACGCATTAGCGAAAATAAAATTTTCTCTGTCACAAACAGACCTTTTCAGCTAGACCTGAAATTCTGTCAAATAAATCATGTGCTTTTTTTACACAAACTTCTTTCTTTGAAGTTATGCTGACTGACATTAATCTTGTGTTTTTACCTTCTAGCCCTTTGCTACTGGAGTGTGCTTCCATTTTTTTACTGGTTATGTTACTCTATCTAGAAAAAATTGACTGGTTGATGCAATATATTTCCCTGCCTCATTTGTTTTAGCCAGTTTCAGTATTGGAATTAATATCTATCTTCCAAACTTAGGAATTCATACTTGGTCACTAACAAACATTCATGATTCAGAGAGTCCCTTGGCCATCTATTTTAATACTTACCTTGATTTGCCAGTTCGTTAGGCTTTGAAAGCTTTATATTCCATCTACAACATCACTGAGTGTGCTTGATCATCTTTTTTCAGCAGGGACAGAGAGATCCAAGTTCTGCAGTTGACACAAGTCAAGGAGACAGCAGCCTATTTTTCTTCCTCTCACTATTTAAGGTGGTATCAACATATGCCTCTGTAATTAATGACAACTATCCATTCTACCTACATAATAGATGATATCTGTTTTCCTACTTGCACCTTTCAAACTCTACTTGGAGAAGCAGATTATCCTTTCCCAAAGAGAGAACAACAGTTTGTCTTTGTACTTGCCATCATCATCTGCAGCCTATTTACATTTGACATAAGCTACTGCCTTCACCTTCTGAACAAGCAGTTGTCCCCTTTTTTCTACACAAGCACAAATACTCCTTACCTTCTTATTATCCTCACACATGGGAGAAGGCATATATGTTCTTAAGATGTCCTGGTTCATATTGCCTATTGAAGTTCACTGCTTCCTTTTGTTTCATTTGCAACTTACTTACTGTTTGTTGTTGGCCACAAATGCTTTGCACAAAGCACAGACGACCCAGCCATAATCACTGGTTAGTTGCAGAGTTGTTGTATTTTATGATAGTGATTAACTTTTTGCCAAGAATATCAAAACTATCCCTTGCTACAAGACTTTGCAGTATTTCTGTCATTTTGAGAATTAAGAGGTTTTTGTTTTAATGGGGATTAGTATTCCTCAGCTAAAATTGCTTGTTACAACACAATTTTTGATGTAGCTTAGGTATCTTTAGCCATATTAGGCTTTCTATAATAAACTCCTGACCAGCAATTTCATTACACATAAATTTGATGAATTAGTATTTAGAGTCCTGTAATTCTCAGTAGTCTCTGAATAAGAGTATCAGATAGTGACTCCAGGAATTCCCCTTTTGTTCTGTTTCTTCTGAATCACAAGCCTCACCGCATTTACTTTCTGAGTACAATGTTGGCAACAGTACATGCATATTTTTCTCAATAGGCAAGCTGAGGTTTGAGTTTGTCAAATGTAAAGGATTTCCAGCTCAGCTTTCATGCCTGACTACTCATACATGATGAGTCCATTTTTAGCCTCCTCTTATTTGTTTAAAGGTACCTCAACTATGAAAAGATTTAGATGAAGGCCACAACACTCTTAAAACCTACTCTCCCTATACTTGACCCAATATTACTCAGTCAAAATTATCAGTTTGGTGCCATTTAAACACTTCATTTTGGTGTCACCTGGCTCCTTTCTTCCCTGTACAGCAAGACAGTAGGTTTTCTGGGAAATTAATGGATAGCCTGGGTATTTTTAACTTGCAGCTTTCTACCCAGATCATTCAAGCTTTCCAGACTCTGAGAAACAGTTCCAGATTCTGTGTCACTGAGTCCAAAATAGATGGAGCCAAAGACAACCTCAGTTTTCTATTCCTTCTATAGTTTTGCTGATCCCTGAGTCACAGTATTTGTCTTCATTCCCAAAGAGGAACAAACTGATTTAATATCATCCCAACTTGACATCCAAGCTCTGGCCATTCCTCTAGCATTGTCTCCTTCATTATAGTTGCCAGTTGCAGATACTCTCTTAGTCAAATCCACATTTCATTTTGTTTTGAGCTGGGCAGTTTTGTCTACTTCAATCATTAAAGATCTCTCTGCGTATTCTTCATTAACATAAATGTGCCTTTAGAGGGTGAAACAGTCTATGACTCACTTCCGCATCTGCTGACACCAGAATGAGATCTGAATGGTTTTATAAGTGGGTGCGTGAATGGACAGATAGAGCTTTCAGAATTCACCTGCCAAAAAAACAGAGGAGTCTTTTTGTTCCGGTGACAACTTCTGAACATGCCAACTCCCAGCTTTCATACCCTCTGTTGGCATCTGAGCTGAGGACCTGACCCATCAATATGTTACATTTACACTGAAGTTTAAAACAGATGAAGAACAGGATTGTGGGGTTTCTGGCATTCATAATTATTTTGCTTTTAACAACTTCCCAGAACTTTCCAAGTGAAAATCAAAAGTTAAAAGAAATAACACTACTTGTCCTAAGACTTTTTCTTACCTATCCTGCCATATTAGTGTGAATGGTCATGGTGGACACAAGGATAGAGGAACCTGTTGCAAAGTGTACGAGGTTTTCCTATAATTAAAAGAGTCAGTCAGTAAAAAGGATTATGCAAAGGGTGGTGCATAACAGTCACTTGAAAGACCATGTGTGGCACTTTCTGCAAGGACAAGAGTCTTGCATATGAGTAGTAATCCACACAGAGCATCAAATATCACAACATGAGTGACAGACAGCCAAACAAACTAGTAAACAAACAAAAATAAACCAAACACTTCCAGGTCACAAAGTTTAATAAATGTAAAGAAAGACTGGGCATTGGCATTACCATCAAAAATATGTAGACCTATAGTAGTTAGTGCTAATAAGTTCTGAAAGATTATTAACAACCATACTTGCAAATGTAGATTTGTCTAGACAACTGAGATCATTCCACCACGTATGGGACTTTAACAGCAAGAGTTGTACAGAAATCAGTGAAGACTTTTGCATTCCTGAAAATTTCAGTTAACCGGAGCCGGTCGTCCCAGTAATTAGAATAATTATTACTTGTTTTTATAGACTTGGAGACTGAGGCTGAGAAGAACAGTTATTTTCCCAAAACTGCATATAATTTTTTCCACACTGCTTTCTTGAAGATCTTCATTAGTTTCACCATGCCACCATTTTTCTTGCATCTTCACATGAATCTCACGAGCATGGGATAGTCACTCTTACGTTCAAACAATCACAGTCCCCAAAGAAATTCTCTGACGAATAGTAGCCACCTAAATAGCAAACAATCACATTTTCCACAGCCTAACTCTTGGTGCTGTCTTAGAGTTGGCTCTTTCCTCCTAAAATTTGGTGGGAACTGAACGACTGACATCAGCAGAGATAGCACAAAAACCTTATGGCTCTGTTCAGAGATCCAGTGTTTCTAATTTAGCTAGATTGAATGGGTATAAGGGTGTAATCCATGAATAACCAGGTTTCATATCTTCTGACTACCTTTAAGATTAATTAGAATGGTGTATCTTTTCCTAGTGAATTTGCAAAACATGTTCAAATTAATAAAATTGGATATTAATTTTAACCCAAACAAAAGTAATTGCTTTCAGTGACTCTTAGAAATCTGTCTTGTGCCCTCTTGGTACCTCCCTGAAGTGTTACATTATTTTATATAAAATAACCATCTGATTATAGTTGGATTTCATTTCCTTTGAGTATAGGCTGCAGAAAAGGAGTCCTGGGTTCTGCTGAAATCTTTTTGCATCATTTGAAAATTTTTTTCTTTTCTAAAAACCCACAACATCCATAGGAAGTGAAATAAATAGTGTTGGGTGGAAAACATTTTGAAACTTCTGCATTTTTAGCAGCAAAGAAAAATGTATTTAACAACCAATACACTGGGCACATAATTCAAACTGTCCCTCATTACAGACCTAAATTTATCTTCCATCCCACACAGACTTCTACTCTATCACACTTTTTCAACTCAAAATTATTCACATCAGAAATGTAGGCTCATGAAATACAGGGTAGAAAAAGTGTTATTTACGCTAAAGAAAAAAATCCCACTTCTTATTTAAGCTTTCTGACTGTGGGTTTATTGTGTCCTCCCTCTTGGGGCTAAGTCCCATATGGTATCTCACATTTGCACCCAAGCAGATTGAGTATATGGTGTCTTTGCCTCTGAGAGCTTTGAATTAATATACTAAGACTCAGTCATAAAGTACTATAGCTAGAGGCTTTATTGACTTTAAGTTCTTTGGATGCATTTTGCCATGTGAATTATTTAAAGTCCTTTGCTAGCTTCCCTGGGGTCTTATGAAAAGAAACTTACAATTGCCCTCAAATATGCTGTGGCCAGTCATTCCTTAAAAAATCTGCTTTCTATAAAGACCATGAATTCTGTCATCAGCTACCCACCCCTGTGGAGGAAGTGAAGTCAAAATCTTCAGACTAGTAAGCATTTAGAAGTAATCCTACTCTGATTTTTTTTTTTCCAGATAATGAATAAAGAACGCAACCTGCTAATAATTACAGTGGTTCTGATGGCCTGCCTCACTGCTGAACATAGGTTTTATCTTCGCAAATAATACAATAAGCAAAGTTGAGATTTGTATATACATAACATAGTCATACAAGTTCAAAAATACTTGTTTGCATTTAATTTGAACTAAATTATTTAGTAAAGTCGCCATTGTTATGAAATTATTTCAGAATAATAAGATTTTCCTTTCACAGCCTTTTTCAAGAATAATTTCTGCACAAAAATCAACTTAAAATTATATGAGGAACAGTAAACCATTATGGAAGGGTTCTGGTAATATTCTTTGATTACTGCCCCAAACAATGCTTTTGCAAAAGTTAGTTCCCAAAAGCTCTCAGCTGATGTATCCAAGAGTCAGTCTTATTTCTAGGAAATAATGCTATAAAACCTAAATCACCAGCAATATGCAGATGAATTATGCGTCTAACTCTTTCTTCTATCTATCAGACCATTCCAATAAATAGAAGCAACATTTTATTTTATTTCCAGCTAACTTAGGAAATCATGTTGGAACATATCAGCCAATTCAGAACATAGTGAAGAAGCATTCCTACCCCAGTTTATCTTCTTTGTTCCCACATCTCTCCATTTCATCGCATGTGATATCAACCCCAGTTCATGCCCAGATATAACTTCTTCATCTGCATGTGTATGATATCTAAACTGAATAAACCGCATTATAGACTATGTCTCCCCTATCTTTTGAATTTCTTGCTCAGGCAGGATTTGTCTAATGACTTCATCCAAGTCTCACCAGGGAAAAACTGCCTTGACCTTGTACTTATGCACCACTTGCGGTGACAATCTCAATAAATAGTAAGTATTGATAATAAGAACACCACCATTACACTAGCACTTGAGATGACAATTCTGTGACACAAGCTGCTAACAACATGAGAAACCACTTAATTCACCAAACAATCTTGACATTAAGTTCTCCAGCAATAAATAATTATCTAAATTATTTGTAATATTGTCAACTAGCAACTTTCATTTTCCTTTTCAGATCCCACTTACATGATGAAATTTCCCTTTGCTATGCATTACGATATTTACATTGATTTCTTGGATGCATATGAGATACTACTGTTATCCTGAAATCCTTACCTGCTGCAATTTAAGATTTCTTTCTCCTTTGAAGTTAATAGTAGATTGCATAAGATGAGGATCTAGCCTACACTTTTAACAGGACTCAAACACATCATAATAAGAAACCTACTTATTGTGTCAGTATCAATACATTTTGTTCTTACCTTCAGGGAGTGTTTGGTACAGAAAAGTGCACTAATTCAAGCAGCTGTAGGATAATGATTATTTAACCTCATAAGGAAAGTAGACTTTTGAGATTCCTATATTTCATGTAATTCGATTGTAAGGGCAGAGTGAAATTATGAATATATAACCAGAAATTCCAAAAGATCTAATTTAATGCCAGAATTTTTGTCTCAATCAAAAACAACAAATGTGAATCCAGAAGACCAATATATATTTGCTTCAGAAAGTCACACCTGGATCATAAGAATATTTCTAATAATGTACTGATCCTTGAAACATCCTTGAAACAGCTTTTTCAATGTCCTGAAAGTCATTTCTAATTGTGAAAAAAAAAAATATATATATATATAAAAAAATCAGTTACTCCTTTATAAATTACAATACATCAGTAGATAGAAAATTTTGAAAACATCTAATACTGTGGTTTCTTGGACCACTAAGGTTGTTAGTCACTGATCAAATAAGTATTAGGTCAAAACCCAAAAGGAAAGCATGTCTAGTTCTTACTCTCTTCTGTCATACATGCTTCCGCAAAAATATATAGAGTATATTTCTGATAATGTATATATGTATCTAGAAAAACTGTCAGGAAAAAATCTCTCATTGAAAGTAAGAAACAAATATTAAAAATAATAATTTTAAACAAATGTTCTGGAAGCAGAAGATGAACTGTCATCCTGGAAGAGTAGTTTAGAGATTATAAAAGTCACAATACCATATTCTGTATAGGAACTCCTCAGCCAGAAAATAAGTAAATACATAAAAATTAAGACACTAATTATATCTCTTATTCATAACCTCAAGACCAGCCTCTTCCAAACAAAAACAACAACAACAAAGAATAACAAACAAAAAACAGTCCCAGACAAATCAGAATTTCTGATTCACATTATCTTGAAGAACAGGCCTTTTCATATCAGAAGTTTTTAACTCCCTGTGTTCCCTACTCCAGTGAAACAGAATGAGATTTACTACTTGCATTCGGAGGGATATTATCAATCAAAAAAAAAAAAAATTTGTACCTATGTTAGAGAGCAGCTTTTTGGGGGACTTCAATAACAGTTAGAACAATATTCATTTCAGACTTGCGGGAAAGAAAAAGTTACATTGTTTACCAACTTACAGAAGTGAAAATCTTTAACTATAATTTTTCTTTGTTGTTGCATTTTCCCCACTTGATGCCCAGACAAGCCACTGGAACAACCTGATCCCTTCTTGTGCCTAAAAAGTCACATCATTTTCTGACAGTAACTACAATAGATTCTGCAACTCCTTTGGTTTGTGTTTGCTTAAATTAAGGAAGAACTATCCACCCCCAAAAATATTTCAATAAATAAGTAGATCAGTTCAGTTTGGAATTAAATACGAAATCAGTCAATAAATCAAATTACTTATCTTTCTTCTTCATAACACTTTAATGAAATCAGAAGATTAAAAATCCTTTAAGGACAGTGTATGTTCTAGACCTTCTCAGAATCATTTACACTTTGAGCTCCTGTCCCAGCAGTACAATAGTAGCCTTTCATCCTCCTCCTTTCTTATCATTCATCTGTTTGACTCTTAAATAAAACTCAGATTTTGCAAACTCTCTGTCTTCATATTCAAAGAGCTTTTGCTGGACCTGCACAAATTAATATAAATGATAAATGATGCAGTATGTATGAATGATGTATAAATGATGCAGTATGGATGAACCTGGTGATAAATTTGCATATTTTAACTGTGAATGTGACTTTAAATTAGAGAGGTTTAAAAATAAGTGATCAGAAATTAAGACGTCATACAGATAAAGCTAAGAACTGGATCTCTCAGTAAGAATTCCCCATCAAATCACATTGAAGATACCTATTGAACCACATATAATCTCATTAACTAAAAGTGAAAATTACATGTAATACTTCTGCAAGTTATAATAAATCCTACTGACATACCAGTGCATGGGCCCAGGAGTTGAGATCTATTATAATCTACTTACCCTCTGAAAACCTAATTTCCATTTGAAATAATAATTAAAAAACCCACCCTTAAATGCATTGACATCTAATACATTCAAAATGTTGGAATAAATCAAGTAACAGAGTTCATAATTGACTCTTTACTAATATGCTCTTATGAAAGAAAAGACTTCAACATGCTCAGTGCTATCCCTAATTTGAAGCTTTGTTTAATAGTCCATTCTTCATATTATTCATTCTACCAGTTCCCAAGGTAAACCTTCTTAAACATTTGCAAGAGGGAAAAAGGGTGAAATAGAATATAGTTGTAGCTACAATACAATGGTTTGAAAGTGTACCTAATTCATTATTTTACACCATATTTACCACACCAAATAAGCAGTATTTGTCATTTACCTTACAACAGAAAATAAGACTGGAGTTTCATTGTGATAAGTAATAATAACACATCACATTTCAAATAAGCAAGGCATAAAAAGAGTGAAGGCAAGCAAGTCACACACTTCCCATTTTAAAGGATGAAGCATGCCATGCACAGACAGAAGAAACCAGGCAAAATCCATGTTAAAATCTCAAGAAAAAATGGAGAGTATAGGCAATATGTTCTGGCTGTTATTTGAATTGTATAAGTAAACAAGCATAGGGCATAATTATTTGCACATCGAATGTAAAATGTGTATACACATAGCCATTCTAATCCTAAAGTTACAAGAGGCATTGATACAATACTGATAATCAAGCTTATGTATGAAGGAGGAGATTTTCAATATTAGAAAAAAAAAAAAAACTGTAAGAAATACAGAGTTATATTTAATGTATTATTTCCATCAAGTTGAAATAGTGGAAATTTTTTCAGGGAAATTTACTTTTTGTTAGACACATTGTCAGAAGGATTTTGCTCAAGATGTTTAGGTAGGAAAGAGCCCATCTACACTGATTCTGTAATGGAGTTTAATGTGGAGATTAATGGAACACTATTCACTAACTATCATTTGGATACACTTGTGCATTCATTAAATAAAATCATTGATAAAAATCTTCACTATGATCTTCCTAATTATAGTCATCATTGATGTATATTTACATCAAAAAACATTATTATATTCATGAAGTTAAGCACAGAAAGTCAAGAACAGGGGAAATGAATGCTGAGTGACTGGAATTGACTTTCTATGTACGTTATGAATTTATCATATGTTTAATTAAAAGTTTCTGGTAAGTATATTTCTGTGAAAGTATATGCAACCATCTTGTCTTTAGCTTTTTGTAATATTCATTGTTGTGTAATTCTGTATAATGTAGCTCTTTTTGACTCTTCCCAGGCATGGATAACATCCATAAATAGATCCAAAAAACAGTTTATTTCCAGGACTCTGATATTTCACAGTAATTAAATTCATGAGCTGGTCAAAAGATCTTCCTTGGACATTAATTTGTACTGCCTTTTAACTTGATAAAACTTGTACTGGCCCAACAGAACCAACATGCAAAACTGTGTGTTCAAATTATCAAAACCACTTAAATTAATTCAGAGTTTTGGTATCTTCAGAGCTAAATATTTTGATCCCTAAATCACATAAATGTTTTTTAAAAATGTGAAAGTGTAGTTTGCTTCATATCCATTTATTGAGACCAGTATTTATTGCTATTTGAGATAACATGTCTTTTACCTTCCAGTTTGATTTTAACCTTCTCTTCAAAAGTCTGTTCTTTCAGAGAATGAACAAACTAAATCACAAATTACTTATATTTCTAACCTAATCTAGGTATTATTAGATAAAGAGTTGCTCAAGAAAATACCGCACTGTTCTCTTCACAGTAGCCATCTCTCACTTTGAGTTGAGCATACCTGAAGGCATATAATATTTCTAGTAGATTCATGATATATGACAAAGGATCACAACATATTTTATATCAGCTGGGTAAATCTGTAACACTGATTCACTTGGAGTTCATTAATTATGTCTCTCCCTGATATATGCAAAGGTCTAAGTCTCCCTGCAGTAAGAGCAGACAGCAAAATGTACACTTGTACACGAATACAGATGTGAGTGATACTGAGGTTTGGAGTGAGCATTGTCTTGAAAGCGTGGCAATGTGAGACAGTTCTGTGCTCTTTTTGTTTGCAAGAACATTCAAAAATGGATATTTCTGCTTCACAAAATATAGCTTATGTTGTCATATAGTAAAATTTAACCCTGATGGTTTAGGAACTGATGATCTGTATCAGGTAAACACGCAAGCCCAGATGCAAACATCCAGAAATTGTGAAATGATTAATCATGAAACAGACGTGTATTCCATCAGTGCCTGAGGTGATGATACCACAGAGTACAGCCTTCAGGACGGTAATGGTGGTCAGGTTCATGAGTATGTAGGCTTCAAATTCCTGAACATTGATGTTCTCTAATAGGTTAATGTCAGTTGACAAAAGAGAGAGGGGAGTAGCATGTTCATCTTGCAGCAATTGCTGTGTAATCTTGCAGAGATTTCTGAAAATGTGGTAACCTTATACATTTAGCAGTAGGAAACAGGAAAGGAGGAGATTTCCATTTATACCTGGGCTGATTTCAGTAGCAAGTTATCTGTGTCAGCCATGATAAAATTGCCCCCCACGAAGCAGTATGAAGGCAAGTACTTTCTGCATATTTTCAAAGCTTCACCTTCCTGGAACTTCTTTTGAGAAAAAAAAAAACGAAAGAAAAAAAAAGTTCGTCACCAAACTCCTTTTCTGTACAACGCACAGATTATGGGTTGGCCTCCAGCTACTCATTCATGTAAAGTACCATTCCTCACCACGGTTCTTTGCACTCTGTCAATTCCCATTGCCAAAATGTAAATGTCCATGTATAAAGAAATTAAATCTATCACTCTATCAACAAGATTGTGTCTTTATTTGTCAAAATTTTACCTTCCTGCTATCTCTGAGGGCAGATAAGTAAAACTGCTTGTGATCTGATGGTAATCGCAACTTTTTAGAAGTCTAATTTCATTAAAATTCCACCCTCTCTTTATCTCATTTTTAATGCTTTATAGCATTCAATTTCCTTTGCTAAAGCCTATGACCTCCAAAAATTACAGTGGTGAAAAAGGAATATTCAAAAAGGCATTAATTTCAGGTGATTTCACATTCATTTGCCTATTTCAACTTAAAAGCTAGCAAAGATGAATGGAGATTCAAGTTCATTAGAGTGTTTGACACATTGTACAGAGAGCTTTGCATTGTATCTGCCTCTTAAAACATTTAACTTATTTCTGCTATGTGTCCTAGGTCTCAAACAGTTACACCACGTTGGTAGCCTTCAAGGAAAAAAAGAGAATGTTTATAAAGTGTCAGAAGTATAAATTCAGTTTCTAATCTAGAAAAGGGTTGTTAAATATGTATACAAAGGAAATTAGATCCATCTTCTTAAATCAGCAGAAACTGTGTCTCTTCAGGAAACTGAAATTCAGACGAAGATAATCAATTGTATGCTTTATTTAGGAGAACAACAAAATTCTCTTTTTACAGGTCACTACCATAGACAGCACTTGTAAATATTTGAAAGCTTCACATTTTATTTAGACTCACAGACACATTCTTCTATTAGTGTGTGCCTAATATGCTGCAGCAAGTATTTCACACTTGCAATAGTAAACTTTTATTATTATACATGTCGTTGTTTTGTAGTTCCTATGCAAACCTTTATCCTGTTACTTTTTAGGAGTTTCTATAGTGAAACCCATTTGTACTGCCCCGGTTAATATATATTTCAACACAGTCATTGATTCTCCCAGTATGGTTCAGAAGATGCCTATCCAAGAGAATCCAGCCCAAACAGACTGAAAAAACTGAGTAGGATGGAGCCAATCATTTCTCCCCTTTGGACTTTTTATTCCTTTGAAGACTTCCTTCCAAACCACCAGGACTGGTCATAAAAGAAATAACTGAACTACTCAAGGTTTAGAGGACAATGCTCCTTCCTTCTCCCTTGGAAAAGCCTCCAAAGCTACAGTTTCACTGTAACTGCAGGATATCAGAACTGCTGGCATGAGCAGAGAAATGCTGAGATAATACAGTTCTGATATAAAGTATATTCAAGGCTTTCCATTCAGAAAAGAGAGAAGATTCTCTGCCCTAAAAGCTCTCCTAAAAAGACCTTACCTTAAACATCTACAGCTTCAAGATTTCTAAGCTTTAGTTTCAAGTTCTGTAGTTTCAAGTTAATACAAGACAGGCAGGCAAAGGAAGACAGAAAAGGAGTGAACACAGACAATCTACAACACCCATGAATTATTTGCAAAAGCTGTTGTAGATAAAATTCCTCAAAAGCATTGCAAATTGTTTTTATATAATCAGTGGGAGGAACCTTTGTTATCAGATAGTTTTCAGGCCCCAAAAGGGTCCAGACAGAGTGCTGTGAGCAAGGACACAAGGAGAAAATTACTTTGTAATGAACAATGTTAACTACATTTATATATCTCAGTGATAGCTGTATTGAAGTGTGCAGCAAGTGGAAGAAAAAAATAAAACAAAGGTGAATTCTTCATAGAAGATGTGATTTTGTCCCTGGACAAAACTAGTCCTGTTTTTTATTAATTCATCTATTAAAAATGAGTAATGAGGCATAAGAGAGATGAAAACAAAGGAAAGTTAGTTTTGACCTAAAAAACAAAACAAAACAAAAACAAACAAACAAACAAAAAAAACATAAGAAACAGCACACTATCAAGCAGCAACACTTGGATGTGAGAACCAAAACTCCTAACGACAAAACAGTCTTGCTCTACTATAGCTTTGCTCCTTTGTAGTAAGAGTAGAATTTATATAATGAATCCCATAGCTACCACACATGAAGTGACTGCTGAAATAGTGCCACTCTACTTGCTCTTGAAGTGTCACAGGAAGACAGAGTAGCTATTGGGGAATCCCTTGCCCATCTTCTTTAAGAACCAAGCGGTGTGTAAGTTGACAATATTATCTAAACTGTTTTGACTGGTGAGCAGCAACAGCCAACAGGACATCTGAAACAAAGTCAGCGATAAGGAAGGATTTGCACAGACTATTGCTGGAAAATGAAAGTCTTTAGATGAGGTGTCTTCTTTCCCTGGCATGAAAAGCTTCTAAGACTAATCTTAATGTGGCACAAGAGCACCAACAAGGCCCACCCAAGTCCAGAAGCTAAGAAAATAATTTAGGTCTCAATTTATATAAAACCTGCAACTATCAGCCTAAGAATAAGTAGAAAATGTTTGTCTTTGGTCTCTAGTACCGAGCATAATATACAAAAGAGCAGTTATACAACTTTTATGATGGACCATACAATGCAAGGAGCATGACAGTATTTGCAAGGACACAAACTTTTAGGAAGACTATTCTGCTTCAGATGCTTTGACTCAGTCGAACAATGCAAATCAGCCATAAGCCCAATTTAACAGTTATTGCTGCTTTTTACCATCATTGTAAAACAGCTGGAGTATATTGATGAACCTAGCCCATTTCTGTAGATATTTTATAACCATCATCTAGTCCTTCTGTTTTTATAGAGATATTTTATATCATATACTTTCTAGGTCTTCATTTGATTTTTAGACTGCTTTCACAATTCAATACGCTTCCAACCCAGGAGATGTATTTTCCCCTTACTTGTATGTATATTTCAAAGTGTTTGCATTCGTCATTCACTAAATGCATTATGACATACCATGACTTTGATTCTCTGAAGAATTCTTCATATGATACAGCAATTTGGAAAGCAGTTGATGAAGGCACTGGGCTTATTAAATTCCTAGTAATAGCTAAATCCATACACTCAGCAAGGTAACAGCAGATGTTAAAATGTGTTATTGCCATTGGATAAGTACAGTTTGCAAAAATAATTTCTAGCAACAGGCTTCCAGTTTTCAATTGCCAGCACATTTATTCTGGTTATAAAATACATGCAGAATGCTTTATAGAAATAAGTTGGGTAAGTATGCAACTATTTCAGAGTGTCTCAATCACTGTGTTATCATCAGGATGAATTTTTGCTTAGTCCAGCTGCCAGACCCTCTTGAGACTATCTGAAGAACAATGAGGCATATTTTCATCTTAAAAGAAAAATGGTTTTAAATGAGGAGACACCAGTGGGAACAATTTTGCTCCATGAACTAAGAGCACTTTCACATTTATAATTTCTACAATTAAGCCTATACTAATGGAAATCAAATTCTGCTATCAAGTATTCAGGGTGTATCCAAAGTGACTCTAAAATTAATACACAGCTACTGCTAGACATTTTTGATCTGGGAGTATCTTAAATCTCAAATACAGACAAAGATATATGTACCATCTTACTCAATATTAGAACAGTTAATTTTAATTGTCTTCATGTCTATTACCCACATAAGGAACTTATTTAGGCTGCTGATTAGGGGAACACGTTTGATATGTTCACCAAGGAGAAAATAAAGAAAAACAAACAGGGCATTCTCATCAACATGAGTAAATACTGGCTCTAGCTTACTGTGAGACTCCAAAGCACAAATAGAGTAGCATGTCATGTCACCAGTATTCTGTTATCAAAGACTACAGGATAGAGTACATTTATTTAGCAAGTACTACAAATTAGCAGAGCTATAATTGATATACTTCAAGTGTTATGCATCAACACAGGATACTGTGGGTCCTTGTGTTATTTCTTGCTGTTATTAGGTCAGAACCTACTTCCTTCTTCATTTTCTTCTCTAATTATCAGTTATGGATCCCTAGTTGTTACTGTGGAACAAATTTCTCTGTTGGAATAGAGAAGATTTCAGCTTTACCATTTTCAACATTTATTTGTCACTTCTTGTGGTTTTGACTGTCATAACACCTGCTCCTTTTTCTTTATTTGATTTCTGAGTGTTTTTGTGGGTTTTTTTGTTTGTTTGTTTGTTGGTTGGTTGGTTTTTTAGTTTCCAAAAAGTATATGTAAAAACAGCCAGACTGAATACAAATTGCTCTTTATTACAGTGTAAGCTTTTCTTATGTTCTTTGCCGAGTAGTTCTATGAGTGGGTTACTTTAGGTCCTCCACTGGAAATAAGGTGCCTTTTAAATCTAACTATTCTCCAGAACTTGAACATTCAAATTTTTTTTATCACTGGGCACCAAAAACACAAGCTTTTTCTAAAGCTAGGCCTTTGTGATCTTTGATCCAATAACACAGCAGAAGACATGCCGTTTTTTTAAAGAAAAAAATAGAAGGAAACGCTGAGGAAAAATAAAAGTATTTAAATAAAGGTCTGGTGAGTAGCTTGCAACAGTTGTATAGGGGATGGGGAAACGGTGGGGGGAGTGGGGTGGCTTCCACCCCTCTTATTGAAGCTATTCCACCCAACAGAGAAATGTCTGAGTGAATAGCAACTTTCTTCTTCAAGCTACTGTTAAGATATTCACCTATGTGGGTTTAAGATAAAAACCTCTAGCCTTTGCTCTAGAGAAGAAGCTATCATCGTGTGATGAATGTGTACTTCTTCTGTCAACCATTGACTCAGCCAGCATAACGCTTGTGTTGACATGAACAAACATCTAATTTGTAGCTCCTGATAAGGCTTAGATACATCATTTGAGTGGGAGACTTAACGAAAACAAACAATGGTAAGGAAGATAGTATCAGATATATTTTTTTTGAAATTAAAAAAAAAAAAGCGGCTATATTCTCTGCAGCCAGTATTGAAAAGGGCTCATGGCCACTCACCTAGTGTTTCTCTAAGGCACATTCAAACAAAAAAGGGAAAAAAATGCCAGCAGTAGTATTTTCTGAAGGGGAATGGGAACAATATCACAGAGAGTGTGCGTCTAGGTTGATAATGACATGAGGGCTTTCAGAGTGTGGTCACGACAAGAATCGGAACTTCATGTGCTTTGGAAATTAACATTGAACACTACACTTTAAGAGTATCTGGAGTAAAGTAGCAGCTGAATGGAGGAGTTTCAAGGATTGTAGTTCCAGTTTCAGATTTCCAAAACTGATGGTGGGCTGGAGCTTATAAATAAAGGGAAGATGGTAAGAGCAAAACTAAATATACAGTCTTTATATATGCATGTGATGTTTAAAACCTACAACAAATAAAAAGTAGATTCCATCCATCTGTCCCACAAACCATCATCAGTAGGTAGCTTTCTTATAATTCTGATATCAGAAGAGGGTGTTGAGAGATTGTTTCCCCTTTTTTCCCTTTCCCTTATGGATCACACTAACGAATCATTATTTTTTTCCAACTATTCTCATTTTGTCTCCAACATGGCACCTCATACTTCTTAATCCCAAATTTAATTATCTCTTAAGTAAGAGGCTTCACTGTATATGATTTATTGTGCATGGAAACTAAAAAATGGACGCTCAAAGTTCATTATTTAATTCTTTTTGCATTTTTCCTACACTAAATTACAGTGTAGTGGAATACTGATAAAGAATAATATTCCAGTACATACAAATTTGGTGCCAGTCTTACAGTTTATAGAATCATAGAATCATAGAAACACAAGGTTGGAAAGGACCTACAAGATCATCTAGTCCAACCGTCCTGCTATCACCAATACTACCCACCAAGTGACTAAATCATATCTCATAGCACCTCATCCAGGCAATTCTTGAACACCATGAGGGACGGTGACTCCACCACCTCCCTGGGCAGGCCATTCCAGTGCCTGACCACTCTTTGAGAGAAAAAGCTTTTCCTGATATCTAATCTAAATCTCCCCAGGCGCAATTTGTGGCCATTTCCTTGAGTCCTATCATTAGTTATCTGAGAGAAGAGGCTGACCTCCTCCTCATCACAACCTCCCTTCAGGAAGTTGTAGAGTGCAACGAGGCCTCCCCTGAGCCTCCTCTTCTCCAGAATAAACAATCCCAGCTCCCTCAGGCACTCCTCATAAGACTTGTGTTCCAGGCCCTTTACCAGTTTTTTTGCCCTTCTCTGGACACACTCCAAGGCCTCGATGTCTTTCTTGTAGTGAGGGGCCCAAAACTGAACACAGTACTCAAGGTGCGGCCTCACCAAAGCTGAGTACAGGGGGATGATCACCTCCCTGCTCCTGCTGGCTACACTATTTCTAGTACAGGCCAGGATGCCATTGGCCTTCTTGGCCACCTGGGCACACTGCTGGCTCATGTTCAGCTGAACATCAATCAACACTCCCAGGTCCCTTTCCTCTTCACAGTCTTCTAGCCACTCTGCCCCAAGCCTATAGCGTTGCATGGGGTTATTGTGGCCAAAGTGCAGGACCCGGCACTTGGCCTTGTTAAGCCTCATCCCATTGGACTCAGCCCAGCAGTCCAGCCTATCCAGATCCCTCTGAAGGGCCACCCTACCCTCAGGAAGATCGACACTACCTCCCAACTTGGTGTCGTCTGCAAACTTACTGAGGGTACACTCAATCCCCTCATCTAGGTCATCAATAAAGATATTAAACAAGATAGGCCCCAGTACAGTTAGCCTGATGCACAATTGCTTCTAGCTCCTCCTGTTTGTTGCCCATGCTGCATGCACTGGTGTAGATGCACTTCAGATGAGACATCTGCCTCACCCCCAGCTTCAGCATTATTCCCCTAGGCACTTCTCTGATGAGCCCTGTTTTACCTCGTTCCCCCATCATAGCAAGTTTAAAGCTCTCTCAATGAGTCCTGCTAGCTCCTGCGCTAGTATTTGTTTCCCCCTTTGAGACAGGTGAGTTCCGTCCATCGAGAACAGGCCAGGGGTCGAGTAAACTGCCCCATTGTCAAAGAACCCAAAGTTCCTGTCCTGACACCAGCCTCTCAGCCAATTTTTCATTACTTGTGTTTTCATAGCCTGCTCCGTGTCCTTCACCTCCCCAGAAGGAATAGAACAAAACACGACTTGCACTCCCGCTCCTTGAACTATTTGCCCTAAACCCCTGAAAACTCTTCATAGTTCGCAGGCTTCTCTGAGTGATCTCATCACTGCCCGCCTGAACTATGAGTAATGGGTAGCAATCAGTGGGGTCAACCAGTTCTGGGAGTTTTCTGGTTATGTCCCTGACCCAGGCCCCAGGTAGGCAGCACACTTCCCTACGGCTTGGGTCTGGTCTGTAAATGAGGCCCTCCGTTCCTCTGAGAAGGGAGTCACCTACCACAACCACCCTTCCTCCTTTCTTGGCAGAGGCAGTCTGAATGCGTGGAGTTGACTGCCTCTTCCTTGGTAACCTCTTTGGGGAACTCTCCCGTGCCCACCCACTTACCTCCCCTTCAATGTCCAATGCTACAAACCTATTGCTTAGGGGGACCTGGGGATACAAGGGAAGCAGAGAGTGGGTTCACCTACGATGCCAAGCAGGGACCCTCTTCCAACCTTCCCCATCCCTCAGGTCCCCCTTCTCTGTCCAACAGGGACAGGGCAGGAGGTTCACCACCAATTGCGGGGTACCTCCTTAGCACCTTTCCCTCTGGCATGCCAGGGAGCTACTCCACCAGTCGATCTCCTGCTCATAGTCCCTGATGGCCCTCAGTCTCTCAACCTCCTCTTTCAGCTCTGCCACCATGCTGACCAGATCTTCCACCTGCTTGCATCTCACACTGCCGCCTTCCCCCGGCAGCAGCAGACTCTGGCACTCCCTGCAGCCAGAGACCTGTATAGCCACAGTTCTGGACAGGCCCTTCGTTTGGGTCACCACAGTCTTTTTGGGGCAAGCTCTTTGCCTGGTGGAAACCCTGGCAAAAACTGTGGTCACAGAGACTGCCACTAGATAGGATGGACTCGAAAGGGAGAAGGGAGAGAATCCCTGTGCCCCACCACACGAGCTCCCACACCCACACCTGCAGCACGCTGCAGGTGGTTATAACGTGCTGGGCACCCCTCCCCGATGCTATGCTGCCCTCCTGGAGGATGTTTCTAGGCAAAGGGCCTGGGCGCAGTCACTCTTGCCCTGGTGGGTACGGCCTGGTCATGCTGCTGTCCTGGGTCTCCCCTGGCAAAGCACAGGCCCGAGATCCCCCCTTAACGCATGGTCAGGTGCTGCGGCTACAGCTGCGCTGGCTCCAAGGCGACTGACCTTGACCACAAGTCTTACAAACAGTCTTGAAGTTTCTTAAAGTTCAAATTGACTGTAGGAAACACTAAGCTAAAAGAGTAAATTAGCAGTTATAATTGTTAATAACCAAAGTAATACATTGGTAGTCAATGTACATATGCATATGTAAATAGCAAAAATATTATGTAATAGTTAGTCTCTTCCTCTCTTGCTTTTAGTCCAAAATTTTATTTCAAACACAGAAATATGTATAATTATAAACTATAAGTTTAATTCCAGGACTAATATGCAGGTAAGCTACTGCATATTTTTGTCCTCCTTGATTTTGAACTGAAATATCAAATGGCTATTCTAACACTTAGACTACTTTTCCAAACTAATTCAATTCTATGTAGAAGATAGACATTTTCACTATACAAATAATAAAAAAACTCCCCCCCCCAAAAAAAAAAAAAAAGAAAGAAAGAAAGAAAGAAAAAGGAAAGGATAAATTTCAACAATAAGTCAAGTCTTATCTAGTTCTTCAAAATACAGAATCTGCGTATTTCTGTCAGATGTTGATCCTGGCAGAAGAGATCATCTATTAGACAATAAGAATATTTTTTCTTACCATTTCATCAGTAAATTGTCACTGTTTAGCTACTTCATTAACTCAATGTTTTGAATATTTCACTAGAAAATTTCTCCAAGCTATTCCTACATCAAAATTAAAAACTTGTACTTGACCTGGAATATCTTTTAGAAAGTAATTAATTTTCAATTCAAAGAAGATAAGTGATAGAGTTGTTGTTGCAATGGCTAATGATATTAATTGATAAAATTGTGCATTTTACAGCTTCTTATGTTATTTTTTTCCCCCAATGGACTAAAGTGCCCTTTACTTTCAGAAATTTGCTCTTCATGTGGATGAATTTACATAGAACGTCAGTAGATACTCTCCTGACCGTAATTTGCTAAGTTAAATATTTGAATGCTTTATCTGTTTATTTATTCATTTATTATAGTTAGGCAGATTTTCCAGAACAAGCTTAATCTTTCTTTTTCTGAACATTTTGAATTCTGCAATGTTCATACTTTAATTCTTTAACTATTAGCAATAATACTTTTGTATTGCTAGTCAGTGTTGCATTGATTTTGCATGCAGTATTGTAATTGTCACTTTAAGGATGACATCCTCTAAACCTTACTACTTCTATTTTCTTTCTTCTCATTTTGTAAGAATATGCCTTTTTTCCTTGAACTCAGGAAAAAAAAAATAAGGAATCTTTACTTCCTGTATCAGATCACAATTTGAAATATACTTTCTGAATTTCAAAGCTCCATCCTATAGAAGAATATGAAGTTAGAAATAAACACTGAATTAAGGAAATTAAGCATTAAGATTAAGGTCACAGTCTACTGTGACCAAAACTTAACTGTGTGGTGGGGATGGCATATGTGGTTCAGGATTTAGAAAAGACTCGTATCCCTTTGGACTAATAATTGGACATCAACCAGGACATTTTAGGATCCTTCTAGTGGCAAGTATTATTATGAAATTGGTTAAAATAAGAAAAGCAGTTATTTAAATTTTGAAGAGTGCCAAATCCATATAATCTTTGACTCTGAAGAAGATATGCTGATATAAACCTACTAAAAATCTTATTGGTGCATTTTATGAACACACTAGATAAACTATTTGTGTTTTTTTGTTGTTTGTTTGTTTGTTTTTCATGCAGGATTTCCTACTAGACTGCCAACAGTTAATAACTCTATGTAGTACAGGCTTCAGGGTCCATCCAGTTTCAGCACCAACCTCAATAAATTAGAGATGAATGAAGGAATCTCTTTTAAGAAAGTCACCTCTTCTTGATTCAAAATGAACATGTACTGATATTACATTATTTTTCCTCCAACAGTTCAAAAGCCACATTTTAAACTTCCTGTAGCTTGGCCATCATCTGCCTTTGAACTATTGGATATTAAGATGCTTCTGTGTCTAGTTCAAAGACCCCTCCAGCATCAGATATTTTCTCATTTCTGCTATGTATTATGAAGCTAACTATACCATTCTTTATAAAACTATCCAAGCTTTTGAGCAATTCCTGTATCTCTTTCAGGAGATCTCCAAGCCTATACTTATGTTATGTATGGATACCACAAAATTTACAAAATCAGGCTACATTATGAGTAAAGCCATGGATAGAAATGGATATAAAGCTAGTCTGAATATAAAACTGTATATAAAACTAGTCACTGAAGGACTGCAATTGACAGACCATCACTAATATACAGTAACATCATTTTCTTTAAATTTAATTTTTGAGATGTGGTGTTAAGCCAAATTTTAACCCACGCTACACAACACTGAAATGAATTGTCTGAAGTACCGCTGACTTATTTTTTTTTTTAATTGTTCTATTTTCTGAGAAAGAACTAAATAACTGTGTATGAGAAGGGAACTGCAGAATATTTTATAGGGCTAGGATCACAATAATGCTCATAGCCTCCAAAATATATTTCATCTAATGCAGCTCATCACTCTTGAAATTTAAAACTCTTAGAAGGAGAATATCAAGACATAAATGTCATCATGAAGTGCCTCCTTTGAGAGGAAACCAGTTTTCTAATTATCAGTTCATAGTCACACTTTGAGCACAAATATCATTGGATATGTATCTTGCTTTTATGCGGTAAGAGCAACCTCTTATTCACAATTTCATGTTTAGTGACAGAACCACTCTAGCTGCATTTCTCAGGTCTGTCATTCAGCGTGCTCAAAGATCACACTCAGCACTTAAGAAAAAAAATCTCTGGAGCTCAGGATGAATTATCTCACAAAGTTGGCATCTAAGTAAATTATTCAAGCAGGGAAGAAAAAAAAAAAAAGGCTATATGTAAAAACTCCAAATCAGAACACCCACAAATCTGCAGGAAGCTGTAACAAGATACAAACATCAGGGCTACCTTCCTGGGGAGCTTCTTGACACTCACATGACTGTAAATACCTAAGCGGACAAATTGAGACAATAAATCTGAACCTTCTGGCATTAAAAATTAAACTGGTGTGAAGCACAATACAAACACATGTATACATAAAATTTGGAACATACCTCAGGAGAAAAAGAAATATTACAGTTTAGTAGATAATTTTTTTCCTGCTGAGTTGATTAATTAACTCTTTCCCACAGCTTCTCTGATAGAACCAAGAAAGTCAGAGAACTTTTCTGTTTTGCAGCAGCAGCCTGATGTCCACAAGATCACTGCTACATCATGAAAACAATATTTAGGTAGAATGTAAAACTTGGACATCTGAACTTTTCTTCTAGTCTAAAGCTATTCATAGGTGATAAAAGTCTTTGCACTTTTACTTATTACAAACATTCAGTTCACAATTGTTCACATGGCTCACTCTTTTCCTTAGTAGTAGAAAGATTCTGCCCATAAACAAGAAAATATTATTTCTATATGCAGTCTACATTAATTTGGAAATGTAAGCACAGAGTTGGTGTAGGTTCAAGTACACAGGCCAACCAGAATACTGGATAAGTGAAGATAAACAGCAGGAAAATAAATAAATAAATAAATAATAATAATCAAAGAATCTCACATGAACTCTGTACACTTTTTGTTGTTGCTGTTTTCAAGGATCTTCCTTGGACTTTATCCAAGGATCTAAAACTCTTAAAAATATTTATGAAATCTTACCATTCTCCTGAGAGGCCAATTATCATGAGTTGTCACTTTAAAGAGTGGTACACTGAAATTAAAAGCCAATTCAGTGGTAGAGCTAGGAAAAAAAGTTCACACATCCAACACCTTCCTTTCAGTTCTGAATAAAACTGTTCTAAGTTACATGTAACACTGAGTATTCAGAAGCACCATGGAAGTTCTGAGGAAACACATTTATGTTGTCTGTTAAATTAAAAAAGAGATGGTAAAGAGGTGGTTTGCATTAACTGATTTTCCTTCTTCCCTTCCCTATTCTAAGCAATCAGTTAAGTTTTTTTTTTTTTCTCAGAAATGAACAGGTGCATTTCCTATTCTATCAAACATGAACTTAAACAGGATTTTTCAATACAGATTCACAGAAATTATAAAAGTGTGCTGTGAAGTAACATTCAGATAATCCTGTGAATTTACTGAAAAACAACTATTCAGAACCACTTACAGCCCAATTTTTCTGCAGATCTGCACTTGCAAACCCAGTTGATTTTAACTCTCATTTTGGTGCAGAGGTTAACTGAACATTCAGTGCCATGAGATGGTACTTTTTTTTAACATCAAAGAGTCTCCAGAACAAAACGAATAAATGAAATGATTAAGTTTACTGAAATGTAATGAAAATGGGGTAAGTTCTCAATATCTCCACTGATTTGAGTGAAGTTACTTTGTATTATCTCAGTGTAATGGAACAAAATTTGACTGAATACCTTACATTAACATTGAGGTACTGAAAAGTGAAAACCAAGAAGGAAAAATTGTAGACAGCATCAGTGGAATTTTTCTTTAAATAGGATTGATCTAGTGTTTATGGTTCTCTTGTGATATTTTAGGTATAAACAGTGCATAAATCAAAATACAGCTAAGGCTAACTGTAAATTATATTTTTGTTCTTCAAGCTTCAGAAAGATGGGAGTGAAAATGAAGGGTGGGTTTCCTGAGAAGTCAATACCTTTTGGGTGCTTTTTGTTTCCTCTTTTTTATTATTTTTTTCTTTTTCTTTCTTTCTTTTTTTTTTTTAATGAGATCTATACTTTCTCATTGGCTACTAGAAATACACATACTTTGTCGTGCTTTAGGATAAGCCAGGAATCAGTGAGATGTGTAAAATGGCTGGAAACAGATTACCCATTATGCAGCTTTCTGCTGTAGTTAAGTTATAGTGAAAGGTGAGATCTAAAGGTTGTGAAGGGAAGGTAGAATGGGTTTTAATCTTCTTTTTTTTTCTTTTTTTTTCTTTTTTTTTTTAGTATTTATTTCACTATATCTCACATTTAATACTCACATGGGAATTCCTTCTCTATTGTGATAGATATACCTCATGAACACAATTATGCATTCTGTCCTTGAGGCTGAAAACATTCTCAGAGTTGTTCCTGTTAAGAGGGAAAAAAAAACAAAAAAAAAACAAAAAAAACTCTCCTCGAGGAGTGCAATGCTTTTTGCAGTTTATCAATCCCAATCAGTGGGGCTAAATGTCCATTGATTTACTGACAACCCTTGATATTTTTAAGAAATGACTGTGTGTTCTGAGAAGAAAAAAAAAAAAAAAAACTTCTGAAGGGCACAATTTTTAATCTTTTAAACTCTGGTGTACTCCTTGTTGTCAAATCTAAGGCTCATTCTTAAATCAGAACTGCAAACCAGAGGATATTTTCCTTTGTATCAGAAAATATAATTGCAAGGCAGCTAATTAGTTCATAGCTCTGCTACTAGGCTGATTTTGTTGGATTCACAAGCCAAACAATGTCAGTGCCTGCTAAAAATTAGACAGACGCCTTCCAAATTATTAACATATACACATCTGCATGAGTTTCCTACATCACTGTAGTTTTAATAGTTATTTTAGTTCTGAGGTTAGGGATTCTTTTAGCAAGAGCTGTAACAGAATATATCATCTTCTTAATTGCTCCCTACCATCCATTCCTCTCCTGCTGTTTCTCAGTCTATGATAACAATATCTAAATATCACATATTCATTGCTGGCTGAACCTCGTGCCCTTTGAGGAGGCAATTCTCGTCTTTCTGCAAGAAGTTGAGATGACTGGAACACTGGAACAGGCTGCTCAGAGAGGTTGTGGAGTCTCCTTCTTTGGAGATATTCAAAACCCACCTGGATGATATCCTGTGTAACATGCTCCAGGTGACTGTGCTTGAGCAGGGGGGTTGGACTAGATGATCTCCGGAGGTCCCTTCCAACCTCACCATTCTGTGATTCTGTGACTATCCCTCAATCATGCAGACAAAATGTAGACCATAGAAATGACTCTAGATCTCCTTAACGTGCTCCAAAGCCAGAGTCATCCATGACTAAATCCCCCTCCCACATGCCTGCCAGATGCTTTTCCTCACTTGTTGACCCATGCTGCATGGATTTTTTCAGTCCTCCCCTCTTGATCTCTTCCTTCCCCCCCCCCCCCCGATTTTTTTTTCCTTTAAATTTCTCTTCCTCTGTGCCCACTTACCATATGCTCTGTTCTTCCTGATCTTACTATCAAACCAAAATCCAAACTCCCATGATCAGCACACGTTCTTTGCTATGTCAGCACAGATGGCCTACAGGATCTCAAAGATGACTAGACCATTAGCACCCACCCAAATTAGTGTCCTGAAGAAAAAGACAAAATTTTTATGTAATAGGTTCACAGCAGTAAGAATTTCCTATGCATCTGGATAGTAACTACTTGTGAAAACCACCACAACAGGAGGTAAAATTTGTCTGTGTTATCAAATCAAACATTTTTATACAAGGAGATATACTAATAGGACTGTAAAATCCAACACCATTAATTGATTAAATATCACTAATTAAATGTGCAAGGAATCATTACTGATTTTTTAAATTGCTTACAGGCATACTACAAAAGTATGACTACTGTTCTATCCCTAGGAAACAAAAGAATTCAATCTGTATTCACTGGCATCGGCTTTCCCATTACTACACACCAGGGGCATGAAGTTTTAATCATGGACTAGTTAACACCTCTGATACATATCACATTGCCATTTCACTTCTCTGTTAGCTTAACAAAAATACACAAAATACAGTTGAAATCCACTTACATAATAAAATGCCTTCATGTACACAGGTGTCTGAAGAGACCGTTACATTAGGGAGTAGCACATTCTGGTTCAGTAAAAGCATAAAATAAGTTTTTGACCCATGTCATAATCTTCTGACCATCAGATATAGACATAAGCATTGTGTTATTCTGAAGTCACTCAGAGCCAAAGAAGCTGTCAGAAGCCCGCTCCATTCCACATTCCATGTGGATTCATTGTCCACATTCCAACCTATTAAATTTGCTTTACAAGATTCACTTCGTAACAGTCAACTGTGTCTCACTTGTACTGATCTTTCTTGAAAGGTACATCTATCCTACAAAGGTGAAATAGCTTTCTCAGCAGTGGACTTCACTGGCTGAAGTGGAAGCTGCCATGATTCAATAAATTTCCCTTGTTATCCAGGACTATCGCCATATCTATTACAGAGCATTGGCACTTCATATAGCATGACTTCTGCAGAAAAGAGTGGTGGTGAGACTGCTTCAGCCCTCTGAAACATATGCCAGACCACCCACAGTAATCCATGGTACAGAGCTCATGGCCATCTGTTGCAGAGACACAGATGCTTGTCTCTTAAATTAAGGAGACATTTCTTGGCTATAGCAATATTAAGCTGCAGCTACTTGAAGCTGACATGCCTAATGGACTATTCAAAGAGGTGCAGCCATACACAAGCCAGGCATAATTATGGCAATCACAAAATATTCTTGGTTAAGCCCCAGAAAGTGGCAGAAGAATCCAGCTTCCCGTGTCATCACCAAACTGGGAGGAAATAAGGGAAAAGGACCATCTGGAATCCTTTGTCATTGCCCTTGTGAATCTTTAGCAAGACCATGTTGTCAAACTAATAAGGAGGAATTGTTTAATTTATCGATTCATCTGTAAAAATGATGGGTGATGTTGTGTATCTAGTCATGACATCTTCTCTTAATCTGTTACATTAAGCAATGTTATATTCAATTTCATTAAATGATCTCCTGTAATTATGACAATGGATAACGATGGTCATTAAAATAATGACATTTGTCACCATCAGCTGTGCAAAGGATAATGAATAATGAACAAGGCAAAATTTGCAGGGACTTTATAATCTTCTACTTAAAAGCAGGCTAGAAAAACACAGAAACTGGATTCCCTGAGGACAAAGAAGTTCACGGATTCCAACACACAAGCTTTCTTTTTTAAATACTAAAACACACTAACCAAGAAAAATATGGATTAATAATGCTGAAGGAAAAAAAAAAAAAAACACTTAAAAATCTTATACATAAATACATCTACTAGCTTTGTAACACCCGATTCCTATATTTTCTTTTCACATAAAGAAACAGAAATTAAAAACTAATGTGACTGGGCTAAGAAGCAGACATTCATTTTACACCCTCAAAAAGAAAGCAAAGGAAATACAGTCAGTGAAAGCCACCATCTCTCTGGAAAGTGTCAGCATAAATGCTAAGATCACTGTTTTTTGACAAGATTACTACTTTGTTAACTAAGACAGGTATGTCTGAGCAGGTACCAAGGGACACACATTTGAAAACATTTTACTCCATATAAAATTATTTACAATCTGTATCGCTCTTGGATATCAAAGCAGTGTTGCTGATATACCAGTTTGAAGAGTGTTTCCCCATAATCTGTTCCTGGTCTACTGCTGGCAGTATTTTCACAGTGTTAGATGTAAATGTTAGGAAAATCGCTGCTGATAGATCTTCAACTCAAATTCAGATTTATACTGAAAGAGGTAACAAGGCATCTAACTTAATTAGTCAGTTGCAAACCCATGAAATGTGTATCAGTGCAAGGTGAGGCTGAATAAGACAGTTGGGAATCAAATACTCAGGTAGTTCTTGAAAGTATGAAAACATTGGCTCAGAAAACAGTGAATCAGAGAATAAATCAGGGATTATCATGATAATCACCTCAACATGCACTATACAGTGCAGTATTCAGTACAGCACTGCAACAAGAAGATTGATAAAATTCTAGGACATTTAGTAGAGGGAGCATTACTAGAACTGAAAGGTCTTTTCCTTCTTTTGCAAGACTACCACAGCAATATCATGTTCAGCTCCACTGCCCAAGTTTGAGAAAGAAATAAAAATACAAGCAAAAAAAAATCAAAGAAGGAAACAACAATGCCACATGTTCTGTAAAAACTGTTATTAATACAAAGCTAAGAAAAATCATCTTATTAGAGAAATAAAAGGATAGGTTATCCATTTGTGTGTGTCTATATTAAAGAAAAAAAGAAAAAACAAATAAAAATGACCAAAGAAACAGAAGATAGCTTATAGTGAGGAACATTTGAAATAGAATCTGGAAAAATTCACATTGAAATAATGCAAAGTCCCCAAGAAGCAAGTATCATTGATGTTTAGAACAACATTGCTTACAGATGTAAAAGCTAGAGCATCAGAAGGAATGACTAAGACACTGTTAGATCTCTCTGAAAAAGAAATACTTTCACCAAGAGGGAAAAAGAAAAAAAGAAAAGAAAAAAAAAAAAAAGGTATGTTTCTATGTTTGGGAGGTCAGAGAATATTTACCATATAACAGTCTTGACCTTAAAGTGTATACACCATTGAAAGGCTATCCACTAAACCAAAATCTCAACAATAAGGAAAAGTGCATGCTTCAGGAAAACAAATTGTACAAACACATTGCCTCTTGTCATATTTTTTTCCTCAGTGATTTTAAAGAGTCCCAGAGGTGGTTTAAATCTTGATCTTGAACAAAATGAGAACTAAGTTAGGAACACAGGTATGTATTTTGAGAATTATCTTTTTATCCTTCTATAAAAGTAACTGGCTCTATCTAACAATTAATCTGCTGCTCTCTGTGATATTTCCTAACGTTTTCCTGCATATAGGTGCAATGAACTCCAAATACAGTAAACATGTCTGTTGTATATACATGAAGTGTTCATGTAAAGACTACAACGTGTCTTGCAGTTGCACATTAAAAAGTCTTAAAAAAAAACAAAAACATGCAGTGTTACTTGTATAGTATGCACTTCTGTCAGGAGACATGAAGAAAAGGCTAGACAGACATAAAAAAATAGCCTTTCTTATATATTTCTTAAATATTTCTTAAATAGCCACTCTTAAATGTGCCTCTAAGCCAGCTGAGATGTATTCTTCAAAGAGAGCTTGTCCGTGTATGTGCATGGCCAAACAGGGACCACCATAAGGACTTTGTTCAAGCACATCTCCTGAAAGTTTGTAATGTTCTTTGTATCACAATATACCACCAAATATGCTCACATAAATAATTTTGTCTGAACAAAAAAGATGACTAAGTACCTTATTAATATTCATTTTCTTTGTCTATATTCTCTATTCAGCTACAGGAAAAAGCAGGCAGGACATCTAAACTGAAGGAAAACAGTGATTCCATCTTAAATTATACCCAATATCTTCTATTACCTGCAAGCCCTACTGCCCATTTAAAAATTGGCAAGGAGAGAACTGAGGCTGCTCTGACATCACAGAATCACAAAATCACAGAATCGAAGGGGTTGGAAGGGACCTCAAAAGATCATCGGGTCCAACCCCCCTGCCAAAGCAGGCTCCTTAGTGCAGGCTGCCCAGGTAGGCGTCCAGACGGGCCTTGAATATCTCCAGAGAAGGAGACTCCACAACCTCCCTGGGCAGCCTGTTCCAGGGCTCCGTCACCCTCACCGTGAAGAAGTTCTTTCGCATGCTGGTGCGGAACTTCCTGTGCTCTATCTTGTGGCCATTGCCCCTTGTCCTATCCCCACAAACCACTGAGAAGAGGTTGGCCAAATCCCTCTGTCTCCCACACCTCAGGTATTTATAAACATTGATAAGATCCCCTCTCAGTCTTCTCTTCTCCAGACTGAACAGACCCAGGTCTCGCAGCCTTTCCTCATAGGGAAGATGCTCCAGGCCCCATATCATCTTTGTGGCCCTCCGCTGGACTCTTTCCAGCAGTTCCCTGTCTTTTTTGTACCGGGGAGCCCAGAACTGGACACAGTACTCCAGGTGAGGCCTGACCAGGGCGGAGTAGAGGGGGAGGATCACCTCCCTTGACCTGCTGGCCACGCTTCTTTTAATGCACGCCAGGATCCCATTGGCCCTCTTGGCCACGAGGGCACACTGCCGGCTCATGGTCAACCTGTTGTCCACCAGAACCCCAAGGTCCTTCTCCTCAAAGCCCCTCTTCAGCAGGTTGTCCCCCAGCCTGTACTGATACATTCGGTTGTTCCTTCCCAAGTGCAGGACTCTACACTTGCTCTTATTAAACCTCGCATGTGCTTTTCTAGGACATGACTTAGCTTTGCTGACTTAAAATGAAAGTGCACTTTATAATAAATGTCTTACTAGCTTTTAATCAAATGAAATATTATTAGCAAAGATTAAAAGAGCTAAGTATGTACAGCATGGTTGAGTGATGGCTAGGGGAGAGAAGATAACTATCACTCTGTATCTGAAAACCAAGCATGAAAAAAATAAAAATATTTTTTCTATTAAGGCAGCAGAGGGAGGAACAGGCCTTGTTATAAAATAAAATATAATAACAACAATAATAATAGCAATAACAATAATAATAATAATACCTCCTGGAAATTCGTTAAAGGCTATTTTTGCCTCAATATATCCAATTAGACTGTAATTCAAAATGATGGTGGTATCTCGGCAACATCATCTACCAGAAAACTCATCAAGCAAAGGTACTTGAGAAGAAAACAAAGGACTATTTATTGAGTATGTAAACCAGATTAGTACACCTTACACACAATGGACAGCTGTGCCAGAAGAAAGGACAGACTCAGGTGCTAAGAATGATAATCCCTCCTGCTACTCTCACAGTGTGATATAGCTGTTATGATGTGTCAGCACATGGCCTGTGATATGAAAATGACAACATTAGAAGGCCATAATGTCATTTCCCTGACATACAAATAAGTGGCTTCTTCAAACACAATTTTGACATCATTTTAAGTAAGTGGTTTAGAAATGAAAATATTTAAAACAAATTTTAAACATCAGTTATGACGACCTAGGTAGTTATAACAACTTTCTTTTAATTCTGCTATAGCTATAGTAGAGGAATGCATGACTATATTCTGGTATAATATATATATATATATATATATATACTTTTAATACATAATACTTTTAATATGTGGCATAAAAACTATGTTGAAGTGAAACCTGACAGATAATATATTGAAACATGGAGGGGAAGCATTTGTATAATTTGATGTGGCATGGATAATGTATTTCACCACTTTCAAAACAGAGCATGCTGATTTTACGTTTGTCTGTGAAAGAACGGGGGTTGGTGCAAGGATTCAGGAAATCTCCACCTGCTCTATATCCCACAGACATAGCGAATGAAGAAAGCCATTGGTTAACAGATCCTCAAAAGCTATGGATGCTGAAAACAATTAACTATCTTTTCTTGGATGCAACATGTATATCCCCATGTAAAACTGGACAGCATGGCAAAGAGCTGGAATTGTGTTTCAGTAAAAGCCCTGTTCTCTTTATTGAGGGCAGTAAAGCATTTTCATTCGACAGTTCTTTTTCCCATACTCAGACTATTGCTAGAGACAGGTATGACTTGATGTTATTTCCCCCCCGCTTTCTCCCTCCAAAGAGCAGAAGTACAGGGGAAATAGCTGCTGCTATTACTGCCAAGGTAGTCTCAGTCCATCAGGAAATCAAAACCAAGCTTATGATTAACGTGATTAATTTAAAAAAAAAAAAAAAAAAAAAAGCTCCTTCAGCCTCAAGAAAACTTTTTTCTCCCCCCATTATGAATGTCTTATTCAGCTGAGGACAGTAAACAGTTTTATGTTGTGTGACAGATGTTACATTCAAATGGACTGGAAATGTGATGAACTATCCAGTTTTATCCCACAAAGGCTACAGGAAGTACTGGAGTGAAACACAGAGAAAATGGCAACCCACCAGCCTACATTTATGAGCAATCCAGAAGATCAGGAATATGGAACACAATCAAGAATATAAAATATGTGAACTTCTTTAAAATATTGAACATTTAAAACATTATGTTCACTAAAGAAAACTTAGTTGGCAAAAAATGAACAGGTATGAACATGAATCCACCGTATGTGAATTAGCCTGGAGATGATTTAGAGCTGAGTGAGCAGCCTAGAGTAAATTTCCTCTGATCATTTGCCTTTCTATTTGCAAATTGTCTGTGTGTAAGAGCTAAAAAGGAGCTAGGAAACTGAGTTATACTAGAATTATCACTTGGCACCATTAAAAAAAAAAAAAGCCACAGTTCAATGGAAACTAAATCAGGAAGGACCTTAAAATAAACAAATAGATTATGTTAGATATGAAAAAGGAGGAGTCATTGTCATCTGGGAAAAATGGATAATATGATCAGAGCATTGAGCTAGAAAGAACATCTTAGAGGAGCCTTTCAAATAAATTGAGGGGCAAGACAGCAGTTGTCAAGGGCACAAGAAGAGGAGGTTGTAGTAATAAAGATTTCAGATAATGAGCTTTGTGAATACTGCTTGCAGTTTTCAAACAGCTCTAGCACAAATTCTGTGATCTGCATGGAGAACATAAGCCATGAAATTTGCAAGCACTTTCTCTTTTCTCTTATATGGTAAGACTGTATTTTTTTTCTTTAATATATATTGAGATAAAACTAGGGAGTGGAATATAAGAAATCATTTGCTTTATTTCCCTACCGTAATGTCCTTTTTCCTGTCAGAAAGCTATCAGCAGAAACAAACAAACAAACAACAAAAAGAAAAATCCAGCTACTTTACTCAAAGTGAGAAGTTACCAAATCTGAAATGAGAACAACATGCATCTGTTTACTTTCCTATCACAGTGTTTCCAAATCTGAGCAGAGTGAGACCCTCCGTTTAATCCAAAGTAGTTACATTCTAAATCACTATGTCAGATACACTCCTACCTCACAACTTGTGTTATACTTACTACTAACAACCAACGATCTTTCAGAAAGTTGTATCAAACCCAGGCTTTTGATATTTACTTTATTTTATTTGATATACTTTTGGCATTTAAGAGCCAAGGTTGACCATTCTAGGTGAATTTTTGCAACTGTCTAAACAAGAATGGACAGAAAAGTCCTGAATTGAGAAAAGAATTATGAAATATCTTTTTTAAAGTATTTTAATCTTAAATGACAAATATTTATCTGATGCTGGGAAAGATTGCTTTCTGATGCATATGATGGTTTAACTGAAATGGCCAATGCCACTATGAATAAATCTGAAACATTGAAACTAGAATTATTCCCTTTCAAATGGAAATTCATGTATTCATATAAAATCCCATTTCATACAATGGTCATACTTCATTGTGGTAACCTTAGTCTGATTTTAATAGAAAGAGCCTTATTAAAAGCTGACTGTTAAAAAGCAGTCAAAGTTTGTGTTGGAAGTGTAAAAACAAAAACAAACAAAACCCACAACTCAACAAGCTAAAGAAAATGAACTCCAATATGGCAAAGAAACAATAAGTGAAGAAATGGAATCACATCTGGCAAAGAAAGGCAAAAAAAATCATGATTGGTGTAATTCCACAAAAGACAGAAACATTAACTAAGGGCAGGAAGGACAATGTAAGTGGAATTGTTTTGTGTATTTTATTATATGTTATAGAATTCAGATCATTTGTTTTTTAATGATTAATGAAGTCAGAATCATTAGCATGTATTTTCTCCTACAAAGAATGAAGCAGATTGATCTGTCAGGTCTTCATAACGTTCAAATTAGAGATGAGGATTTTCCTCTTCACTGTTTGTAGTCATTTTATGGGGGAGGAGGTCTGTGAGAAGGAACAGTAGCTGTTATTACTTTGATCAAATCAATTCAGAATTCTGCACGAATTCTGAATAAACCCTTAGGTGTTCTATTTTTTATTTTTTATTTTTTTTAGGAGCTGAATTTTCAAGTAAGTAAACTGTATTTTATTAATTCTCAAGAAAATCATATTCTTACTTCTTAATAAGCCATTCCCAAAAGGTTTTCAAGACAGTTGCATTTTGGCAGGGACTTACTGCTCTACAGTTGCAGTTGTTACCAGAATTCAGTCTCTGACAAAAGAGGCCTATAAGAAAAACTGAATAAAATTTAATATAACTTAACAACTTCCAAGGTCTTTCAGCACAGGTGTCACTGCACAAGCATTTGGGATCTTTTTGGCTTCTGCAGATGTAAATCATAGCAAAATAGCCACTAGACATAGACATTGTACAGCAGGTGTGCAGATGCCTTCTTTAACATGTATGTCCAACGTTCGTCATAAGTGCACAGCTTCTTTTCTCTTCCCTGTTGGACTCACTAATACTGACAATCAATGTTCTGAAGTTTCTCCATACACAACTGTCTGGTTGCTGCAATGCTTGCTCTGTTAAGACTATCAGATTTCTATATATTTCAAAGCAGGGCAAGAAATCCTCAAAAATGCTCTAACAAAATTTTCTAAGTGGAAATAAGAGTAATGTAAAGGCTAACTGCACATCCAGACATGCAGACTGCTTACTCAGACTAATATTAGTGAGGATGCTTTATCACACTCCCACTGTCTCCTGACTATAATTTGCCTCTATGAGATTTTTGATAGCTTCCAGGTAGAGTAGAGAGACAGATACTACAATTCATATGTCTAATCCTGCCTGTCTCTGTGATTCAAATGTCTGTGTGGCAGACTTGGAGACCTACAATCTGGGTAATATTCTCAGAAAAGCTGTCCTACAAGGATGTCCTCTTGGTGATACTGTTTTCTGCAGTCTTGAGACTTCAGAAATGGAAAGATTGCAGCTCACAGATCCCAGCCTTCATGTTTGTAAAGGTAAGCTACAGAATTGCCAAAATCACTTAAGAGACAGAGAGAAGTATCTTTGCATTAAGTTGTGTTACAGGAAACCCAGTGACGATTTTTTCTATAAACACAGTGAAAACATTCCTAGAAGAAAGAGCTTGAATTCAGGTTCCCCCCATCCCAAGGAAACAAGCCTGTGTTTCAATTCTTCAAAAAAAACCTTAACATCTCTTTTTTACAGTGAAACCACCCAACTCTGCTTAGATTGGATGAAATTTTTACCTTTGCTGTCTTTTTAATTTGAATGAGGCTAGGGTTGTGGTGGGCAGTGTATGTGCATTAGATAGCAGTGCATTAGATAGGCCCAGAGGGAGAAGGCCAGACCCCACAGCAGACTCACAGAGGCTAAAGCACTCTAAGATTGTTTGCCATACCAAGAGGGACCACTAAAAGGCACAAAAAAAAGAACAGTGCTAGACACCTGTGAACATGGCATAATGTAAAGCTGTGCAAACTGAACCAAGTTATTTAAGTCTACTCTCCAATAGACAAGGGACTATAGACAAGCTGCACATGATTGCTTCTAGTCCTGGCATTAATTCATTCTCAAATAGCTCGGGCATCTCTCTGCTGTACTGCATTCTGCCATGTAGACAAACCCTAGTAAATTAGTTATGAGTTTTGAAGATAGTGACTGGACTTGAGCAGGAAAATCCACATTAAGCAGCTTGGGGCTCCTGTGGATTTTATCCCTTGCACCTTATCTCTGATCATTTCATTTGGAGATGTTGAGTAAAGTCCCAGTCTAGGACTTTTCATCATACCGTCACTCGAACACAAATCTGAAATATAACATCAGAGACTGAAATAAACTAAAATTAATTAGATTTATCTGGGATTTAAGAAATACCTTGTTAATAAAATACTTTCCTGGATACTATCTATTTAATCACACATCAGTCTGCCTGATTAGTTAATTGAATCCACTTAATTAATTTTCCACTGTCCACTGCCCCTGCTTTATTCTGAAAAATCTTCCCAGTAGATTTCAAACAGGAATTGCATAAAATCTCTTCCAAAACTATTCTGAGAGAAATGATTACAAAGAAATTGGATACAAAATTTGAAGCAAAATATGGACATGAAGAAATTATCCATGCCCAGACTCATTGTCATTGCAAACAGTTACATAAAGAGTTAAGAATGTCTTTGTAGATATACCTGTCTGCAATACCAGCCTATATGTTAGAAGAGAAAGAGAGCCTGCTGTAAGAATATAAACCTCTAATAAGATGAGAGACTTCTATTAAGCCACTCATGCTTGGAGACTATTGAAATATAATCTTAGGTACTGTACTTCCAGAAAAGCAGTGAACTGAAATCAATATTAAGTAAAAAACAGATTAAGAGACCAAACTAAAGAAATCAGAAGTCACTCAACAGAACAGGCATATACCTCAAGGATCACCATTCATCATGAAAGCATGAGGTCATTTTAGCTCTTGGGGTACAGCAGTTTCTAAGGACCAGACCCTGTCTACTCTTCTCTTTTATTGGAGATACAAGCCCATATATTACAATAAATTTTAAATCTCCCACATTTTAACTTAAAAAATACATCAGATTTAAAAAAAAAAAGAGAAGGGGAAGACAGGGTTCGGAGATCAGTTGATCAGCTGATCATGAAAAGAAAACCATTTTTTGTAGAAATAAAGGATCTTCTTTTTCCTCACACATTTGAATATGACTTCTTTTTTCTCTTTCTGGAGAATTTATTCACTATTCACTATTTATTCTTGAGATGAAAGTGACTTGCAGCTGGGGAATTGGATGAACATTCAGTAAAGGTGAGATTTTAGCAAGTTTGTCAGAGATTGTAGGCCAATCTAATTACTCTGTGACTCCATTCCCATCTGCAAAATGGCAATAGTACTGATGTGCATCATTCCTAGTCAGATGGCCAACTCTTTGGAACTACCTGAAACTCATTTGACAAAAATGAGCATATACTTAACGCAAACCAACATGAATTGCAATGGTATTCTCCGATTTCTCTATCAGTAAACTTAATTTTAGGCTCTTACTTTGTCAACTCATAATTTTTTCTTCCTTTCCCTTTTCCTTGTTATATGTTAACAAAATCAATTCATATTTTTGTTTTCTATCTGTGAAACCTAGGAATGCACTTCCTTAATCTTCTAATTACTAGTATTAAGATAAGAAGACAGAAGACCCAAAGGATTTTAGGGATGTATTTATAGAAAAGCCTAAGAGTAGAGAAAGATCAAATATCTTAATAGGAATTGCAGGTGGCATGTTTGATTTCATGTCTGAATGATTAGTACCAGCAAGTAAAATAAATCTATTTTAGTGGACAACATAGTTACTTATTTCTGCTGTGACACAGTCATTCAAATGTTGGTATAGCCCATATTTTAAATTTTACACAGGCAAAACACCATCAAAGATTCACATACATATCTATTTTTCTCTTCATTAAAGCGTGCTTAGTAAAGAACATTTTTTCAACATTTTCAACCTACATCTATAATTTTTTGAGTCCTTATTTGGCAGGGAGTAACTGAGAACCCCAGAATAACAAACTTCAAAATAAACTCAGATACTTAATCCAGCTCTATATGTTTACAGCTGTAAAAAGAAACAGTCATTTTTAAACATATGCCACTAAAATATCTTGTTTTTCTTGTCCTCTAGATTTTATTTTCTGATTTAAAACTTCTTCTCCTGACATTTTCTGTTAAAAAAAAAGTTTCACATTCTTTATTTTTTTTTTATTTTTTTTATTCACTATGCTTTTCTTTACCTTTAGAATAAGTTTAAATATTTAAACTCACAAGAAGAGCTCCCCAAACTTGACATCCTTAACATCCATCTTCTGTTACTAAATAAATAAATAAATAAATAAAACAAAAAAGATTATTTTTCCTCCCCAGGACCAGGATTTAAATCTGTTATACTAGGGTGAAGCTTCTTCTCCCACCACATCCTTCCTTCCACTGCCGCTTACATATAGACTATTTTTACTTTATGCTTTCAAAAGAAAAAGAAAAACTACAAAACATGAAATAAAAGATAACTAGAGGAAAGTTGTTTTCCTAAAACTGCAAAAAGCCTGGAAACACAGCTGGTAGACGGCAACGATCAGACATATTACCCTTCCCCTCCTCTCAGCACTGGTGAGACCCATGGATAGTCTGGAGTAAATCCAGCAAAGGACCACAAAGATGATTAAGGGATTAGAGCATCTCTCATACAAGAAGAGACAGACAGCTGGAATTTTTCAGCCTGGAGAAGAAAAGGCTCTTAACATGTATAATCACCTGATGGAGACAAAGAAGAGAAGAGAGCCAAATGCTTCTCAGTGGTCATCAGTGAATGGAGAAGAGGCCAGGGTATGTCATGGCTTTGGCTGAGATAATTATCTTCATAGAGGCCAGTATGATGCTGTATTTTGGATTTTTGATGAAGATAGTGGTAATAACACACCAATGTTTTTAGTTGTTGCAGAGCAGTGCTCACACAGAGCCAAGGACTTTTCAGCTCCTCCTGCTGCCCTGCCAGCAAGGAGTCTGGGGGTGCACAAGGAGCTGGGAGGGGACAGAACCAGGATGGCTGACCCAGACTGGCCAAAGGGATATCCCATACCATGTGGCGTCATGCTCAGAAAAAAAAAAAAAAAAAAAAAAAAAAGAAGCTGAGTTAAAGGAGGAGGAAGGAGAGGACATTGGGTGTGATGGCCAAAAAAGCATTATGCATAATAAGCCTCACTTTCCTGGAAGTGGCTGAACATCTGCCTGCCAATGGGAAGCATTGAATGAATTCCTTTCCTGAAAGGTTTTACCTTTTTAAAGTAATGTTGCTGGGAACTCTTGCTTCCTCATCAAAAAATATACATATATATATATATATATATATAAACAAAGCAAGGCCAATTCAACTTAGCGCCAATTCAACTTAGTGCCAATTCAACTTGTGTATATCCACTTAGCTTTCAGCTACTTAAATGACATTTCTACTGACTTTCTAGCACAAGCAGTATAGTGGTAGATTATGAGCCTGAAGATGAAAGAGGTGTGCACAGCTACAAAACCACAATAGCTACTATCCAATTTACTGCTAGACTTCAGCAAACTCCTAAGTTGACTGCACAGTCGAGTTGTTTCTCAGAGCTGCTGCACCTTATAACAAAGGAGACATTCATCCTCTGATCTTTTGACTGTTGGCTTTTCTTTTGTTCTTTCCCAACATCCATTCCCCCAATGTTAAAGTAAAGTTATATTCTCACTGCAGTTTCCTGGAGCATTTCCTGTGTGTACTTTGAGTCTTGCTATCACCCATTCCCAAGTCTTCGCCTCCCTTGATCAAGCACAGCCTTCATCCTGCATTTATGGTTTCATAGACTTGGCCTAGCTAGAGGCTTGGATTTGGGACAGCTTGCTAAAGTTCAAAGTAATAAAATACCTACTCTGAAAATGAGGGGAAATAAGGCCCTTGCACTACAGCTCTCCAGTTTTCCCTCCATTTCACCCATGTGCGCTCAAGACCAGACGCATTGTCTCCTGATCCATCACAGCGATACACCCCAAGGAGTCACAGAAAATGATGCGCTGTCTTAACATAGATTTGTGTAATAGCTTCTCTTTGACCCAAAAAATTGAAGAAGAAAGCTTACCCTGTCATTACACCTTAATACAAGAAGGGCAAATTCCTTACATGTAACCCAGCAAGTCAACTTCACAGTGTGGGTGCTTTGTGGTGGGCTAGCTTAACCTTCCTGCTCAAATCTGGGCCGTGATTACTTAAAGTGACTTTGCAAAGCAAACACAGCCTAGAATAAAATAAATGTTATAAAGCTCCCAGAAAATACAAATTAAGGAAATTGTGCCATAGTCTGAAGTCTGTGTATCTGTGTTTCTTTGTTACCTAGCTCTCAAAAAAAATGGTGTATATTTATTTGCTGATGCCAGAAGGCAAAATATTTTGTAGCTTTTCAGCAGGAGTTCTCTGAGTGGTGTGTGAGAAGGAAAATGGAAAGTAGAGGTATGTGTGGCAGTTGAATGCATGAAGAGTTCTGCGTTAAGTGTTTCTGCTTCAATACATAGTCATAAATGTCAGCTGAAAGTTAACTTTGTTGTTTATTAAATGTATGTTAATAATGTCGTTGGAAATCTAAGTGCTCTATTGATTGCAAATGCAAATTGGCAACACTGTGGTCTCTATCTGCCAGTCAATCACAGCAGTATGAGTTACTGAGGTAAAAACAGAATAAGGGAGCTGATTACAGAATGCACTGAAGGAAAAGATAGATGGCAGAGAATATTTCTGTATTTAGCAGTATCATCAGACTCCCTACAATGTGATTCCTTATGCAGCAGCTGATAAAGATCCAATCCATACAGCTTATTTATTTCAACATAAAGCTCAGATGAGACGCCCCACAATCTCCCTCCTTTAGGAAAGAGCAAGAAGTGTTGTTGGGTTATAGGAGACAGACCCTCAGGGAAAACTATCTAGGTGTATTTTGCTGGGTGGGAGGATCAGGGAATCCTGGAAAACCTCCCTTTTCATCCCAACAATATACTTAAATATAAAATTGGCATTATCCTTTCCATGCTAAAATTTCTGAAAAAACAACAGTATGGCCACATCCAGAGGAAACAGCAGACTGTGACTAGCTGCATGCCAATAGGATGGTAAAAATACCCATGCATCAAAGGACAGCCAGCATTCTTGGAAAAATGGGTTGCAGAATTAATCCTGCTTTTCTATACAGGACCTACAAATGTTTTGCCAAAATCTTTGTTAGTAAATGTGAACTCCTTAACATTGCTTGATTTTTGATAAAGTTCACTTAGTATCAACAAAGACTTATTAAGTACTAGAGTCGGTAAGGACTTAATCTCAGGTTTATAATTTACCTTTCTCCTCCTTAGACTCCCAACTATCAAACAGCATAATATTATTTTGTAAATCTTCTATGAATGTCTTCCTATATTGTTTACAATAATAAGGCTTCAAATTCATTTGAGTTCCTAATTACCAGTGTAGTCAGAGTAATCGTAAATCAGAACCATATTATTGTAGTATTATGCAGAAAGGGTCATAAGTGTTATTTGATTGACGCTATTTGTTTCCTGTACACAAATGAGAGTTTCCCTCTAAGCACAGCAGATACTGTCTTGAACAATATTGTTATGGAGATAAAGCACTGTAGAGACATCCTTTAGAGGAGAGTTAAAATAACTCATAGGCATCTGAACCAAAGCAGCTTGCTTTCCTGTGGATTTGAGTCTTATCTCTTTCTGCTTTTCCTCATCATCTCTTTCCAAAATCTTTTCTTCTTTGCAATGCTCTGTCCAGGGCAAGCCACTGCAATTCTCCATCTGCCTCGTCATGGATCCAGGCTATTCCCCAGGGAGCTGCTCACTCTGAAACTGGTTTCAGTCTACCTATAAAATTAGAAATTTCATGATCAGAAGGCTGATCAGCATCAGTATATGCTGATTGAGAAGCTGGCTGGCCATATAGAACAGACTGAGCCTATATTGTTCTCTCTGATTGTAAGCATTAATTTGGGTACTCACTGAATTTTCTCAAAATAGAATTTTTTCATCTTGAGATGATGCCACTTCTGACAAATGTAGCAACAATGGCCAACAGATTTTAAAAGTATAAAAAGGAAATAAAGCAAGAGATATACAAAGACTTTGAACTGATCAGTCTTGTTTACACAAGAAATTAATCCAATCCCACTCCCCACCTCAAGTTTAATTTTAAAAGAGTAATTTCAAACTCAGCCCAAACTGCCCAGAGTCATAATTTCAAGCAGATATAGAAGATAAATCTATGTCAAATTTCTAACACTGGAAAAAAGTCTCAGATAAAGTAGTTTTGTTATATACACAATAACAGTGCTGTAAAAATACCTGAAGAATTAAAATGTCAAGTGACAAATTATTTCATAAATGAATATATAAGTCAAGTAGTAGTTGACTTGATTTTTCATATCAAAAAAACTATAATTGAAGTACTTTTTTTTCTGCCTATATAAAATAAAATAATTGCATAATTAACACATAATTACTTTCAGGAGAGACTAATTTTGGATTATATTAAGTATGTATTAATTGCTATGCTGACAACTGCAAAAAAAAAAAAGTCAAAAAGTAAAAGATTTCCCTTATCAAGGTCAACATTAGCATTGTAAGACTATCAAAATAGTGTTAAATCAATTGAATACTCCAATATTTAATGGCTGCAAGGCACAAGACAGTGAAATGGAAGGGCACTCATAGGACTCGTAAGGGATTGCTGGAAAGATCCAGGCTGACCTCAAACTCAAAAGTCTGGTGTTGTACCCTCGTAAAGACAAATGCTTCCACTGACTTTACTGGTGCAGGATTAGGTCCACTGACGTTACCTATTGTCTGATGTTCATCTGTTATGTACTTCTAAACATCAGTTTTTCAACCCTTGCTGTTCATGGTGCAATAGCGTTTATAAATAGGTCAATGTAAGATGTGTTCACTCCTTTTAAAACAAATCCTAAACCCACTCTAGCTGTAGAGTTTGGCACCCCAAAGACAAATTTTGTACTAAAGTTCCAGCCAGTTGAACAAAATCCGTGTACCACCAATATGACCTAGAATTGTTGGGGGGTGCTGTGGGGGGTGTTGTTTGTACTGTGTTTTTTTTTCACCTCTTCAAATCAGCTGCCAGATCCTCTACCCTGAAAATTGTTCAAAACAACACGCTGTGGGTAGTTCTGTCTTTTCCATCCTCGTCCAGAAGTTTCCATGTCACACGGCACCAACATATATACAAATAGGTAACTATTTTCCCTTTGTCTTTGAAGAAAACACATTTTTTTTTTTCCTATGTACAGACCATTGAACCAGAAGGCCCATTTTCCTTCTGTTCACATACAAACAGATACTACTGAGTCTGCATTTCAGATGACCTCAGCACTGCTTATTTTAGGTGGTCCAAATACATAGATTGGAAAAATATTTGAAATAATATTAGAGTATATTTACACAAGTTAAGGTTTAGCTCATAATACATTTGGATTTCAATAATAATAATAAAATAATAATAAAAAAAAAAAACAACTTAGCAACCAAGGCAATGTTCGTTATTCACATCTCTTTACCTGGGTAAAGAAATGCTCTTGGGTAACAACTGAAGTGTGAAGTTAAATTGATGATTTGTTGTTATAGCCAGGAAAAATGATGGTAATGATAACTGTTGGGTTTTGTTTATTGTTTTGTTTTGTTCCTTTTTTATTTTTTCATTATTGGATCTTATCTTTCCTACTGGTCTGGACAAATCTTTTTACCAGTAATAATCATTCTGCAATTACATTTGTGATGATCATGTCTGGGAGAAGAAGGTACCCCATTGGTGGTAAGCAGACTAAAATCCTTCTGTCTTATTAAAGCAATGTTTTAGAAAAAAAAAAAAAAAAAAAAAAAAGAAGATACTTGGTCTTTGGCACATTTATTTTCATTTCATTTGTTACAGCTTTGTTAATTATACTTCTCTTATGAGCCTGAAACCACTCAAGACAACTGAGGCACTGATAGTATCAGACATCCTGTTTTAGCCACCTAATTACTATTTCAATCAAAAAAGAACAAGTTATTATTTTATTATTATTATTTTTTCACATGTTGCAGTGGTGGTCTTTTTGCATTTATATTCATTTAAAAATAAAATAATATATTTATCTGACATAAAATATCTGTTTGCAAATTTGGGGTGTGATCCTGTTCTCATTAAAACCAGCCTTTCAGCATCTTGCAGGCAGTTATTTTCACTTCTGCCCCTTCTACATTTTCTGCCTTACATTCCATCTATATTTCAGGTATCTGAAAATGATAATTAGCTGTGCTGGTCAGACTCACCTGTAGATGGACCACAAGGCATATAAATAGCTGTGGAATAATTCAAATATCTCAAAAATCTTAAACAAATGGTCACTGCTAAAAAAAAAGTTTAATCAACCTTTGGACAGTAGCAATGAAAGGAAACAGTATGAGTGAAAGATCTTTTTGCCTGCCTTTTGCATAGGGTGAACTTCAGCGGAGTCAGTTTGTGTGAGAGAAGGCAGTTCTTGCCAACAAGATTAAATTGTCAAAGTGAATGAATTTTAAACCTCAGTTTTAACTTCCTACCTATTTACATATCACATGGAGTTTAACGATTAGCAAATTAGACACAAATCATGTGCAAATCAATGCAAATTGCTGGTTCGCACACACAATGTAAACTTCATTTTTCATGTTGGGATGTAGCCAGTTCCTAGTTAACAAGCATATGGATTTCATATCTGGGGTAAATGAGCTTCTCTATCAGAAGCCAAAACTTCCCCTCTCTTCCACCCCTCACCCCCTCCCTGCTTCCTCTTGGAATAAAACCACCAGAATTCTCATCCAATCCACATAATTCAGTCAATACTTGCCTTATGTCAGACTTCATGTAGACAGGTAATAACTTCTAGAGTCATTAAATTAGGCTATGCTCTCTCTAATTTGTGCTCTTTGGTTTGAGTTTTGCAGTCACTTACACTAATTAGAAATGCCTGGTTTATTAACAGAAGATATACACAATTTGGACAGCCCTTTGAGATCTCTGAAGTATTTATAGATCCCTGCAACTTTGGTTTTCTTGACTTTTGTACTATGCCATATATAGCTGCTCTGAACTGAGCTGACATAACCCCTTTGAGCTCATGCTCGTAATTAAAAAGCATTGCAATCACTGCTTCTCCAGTGTTTATTGCAGAGCGGGTCTCGTTTTCCCCAAGAGCGATTACGTACTATTAGAAGCACAGAATAAGGCAACAGTTTTTTTTTTTCGTAAGGGACCTCCAGAGGTTTGTTCCACAAACTCTTGCTCAGAGCAGGAGAAACCTCAAGAATAAATCAGGTTCCCTGGGAAATAGTTCAGCTGAGATTGGAAAAACCACAAGGGACCAAGGTTCCATCACCTTGCTGCACCTCTACCTCTATTTGTAAACACTGCTAGGGGGGAATAAGGAATTCCTAATATCAGATTAGAGTTTCAGTTGCTGAAACCTGGGGCCTTTGTCTCTTGACTTTTTATTGTGCAACATTCATAAGAGTCTGCTGCTGTCTTCTTTGTACCCCCCACAGGTAGTGGAAGGCTGCTATAATTCCCTTTGCACCTTCCCTTCTCCCAGCTCTCTCAACCCATCCTATACAGTATCATCATCCCATGTATGTCCTGTGCTCCAACCCCAAATCCTCTCCGCTAGACTTGTCCAGTTTCTCAGAGTGGGGAGACTCTCTAAGGTTTTCCATTTTCTAAGGTAGCCGTTAAAATATACTACCGTACATTGCTATGCTACTGCCAATAAGCTGTAAGGTTTGAATGATATGCTTCTTATACAATTACCAACCCCATCTTTTAACAGAGACCTTCCTTAAAGTCCAAGTAGAGAGAAGAGCACCTGGAAAACTGTGAATGTTTCTTGCCCTCAAAGTGACTTTGACGTATTTCAGACAGAGAAGATCGAAACAGACAACAACCCCACCTGAAGCACTGTGTTTAGCATCAGGTCTCTCATCATGAAAGACACAGACATATTAGAGTGAATCCATAGGAGGGCCACGAGGATGATCAGAGGGCTGGAACTCCTCTTCTATGAAGACAGGCTGAGGCAGTTGGGGTTGTTCAGCCTGGAGAAGAGAAGGCTCCAGGGAGACCTTACAGCGGCCTGCTTGTATGTAAAGGGGGCTGCAGGAAAGGGGTAATGGCTTTAAACTAAAAAAGGGTAGATTTAGATTAGATATGAGGAAGAAATTCTTTACTATGAAGGTCGTGAGGCACTTCCATAGGTTGCCCATAGAAGCTGAGGCTGCCCCATCCCTGGCAGTGCCCAAGGCCAGGCTGGATGGGGCTGGGGGCAGCCTGGGCCGGGTCAGGGGGCCCTGCCCATGGCAGGGGTGTTGCAACTAGAAGATTTTTAAGGTCTCTTCCAACTGAAACCATTCTGCGACTCTAAATCAAGATAATGTGCCCATTGGCAATGTCCAATCCTTACAGCTACAGTGTTTCTCACAGAATATCCCATACAATAAGTAAGTGCAGCAAAAGTTGGACTCCATTGCTGAAGTCACAGTATCCATTCAAATTGCCTCAGGCTGGAGCACTTATCTGGTCATGAGGCATCTCAGTCCCTATCAGATATGAATAAAAAACAATCAAGGAAATATGTATTCTCTGAGATAAGCCTTAATCCGTAAAAAAAATAATAATAAGAAAAAAAAAAATCTCTGACCCTGATTAACAGTGTGCTGCCGAATTTGGTATGAGATATCCCAGTGATCATGGATTCAAACAGCCAGGAATGCACAGTCTTTATTTTCTTCCTTTGATTTAGTACCTATGGAATTTAAGGTTCAGTCAAATAGTGGAGAACATTATACAGGATTCATATATAGTCTTCTGCTCCCTACTGAAAATGCTGCTCTTTCTTATTCCATAAAAAGTAAGAAATATTCGTATAACCAGGGATCACCAGGAAATGTCAGTTAAGTTTCCATTACAAGGCATGTGCAGGAGGAGAGATTAAGTTTCTTCAGGTAACCATTCATGTAACTTTTTGTTGACCATTGCCTGTGTAATTTCCAGAGCCCAACTAAATGAAATGCATCATTTTTTGAAAAATTGCTGGATTTTAGCCTTGCAAAGTCAGTCTTTAAACAGAAATACATTTTAGAATTCTTATACCCATAGCAGTATGGACTGTCTTAAAAACCTCTCTATTGTGTGTATTTTTTAAATACATTTTTTAAATCGTCAGTTTTAATGGCGATCCCACTACACTTGCCTCATTGCCTTAAAAAAAAAAAAAAGCAGCTTTATTGATTCAAAACATCCTTCACTTCTTTAAGTTGCTCTTTTTCTTTCCTTACATTTTTGCCCAGAGAAATTAATTCTGTTATGCCAACAGTTTTGCATGTATAAAACACCAGATTTCAGTGAGCGTTTTCTGACCTTCTGTTTCTTTCAGAAGCCTCTTCATTACTCTGTGACTTCAAACAACCAGGTACTATCATATTTCTTAGACTTCACAATCATCCATCTGATGTACCAATGTTTTAAGAGGCTGAGCTGCCAAATGTACAGCAAGCTGAAATTTGCTGAAACCCATTGAGGTAGTCTTATTGACCAGGATTCAGACTATAAGTAATAATTATGGACTTCTAGTGACTTTGCTCCTGAACCACCTAGTCAAAGAGGTGTTGGTTATAGCTACATACTAGATTCAGTACTTCTGCTAACACAGCCTCCAAAGCTAACTACAGGGGAAAGAATATGCAGCTCTAGGTTCTGAAAAAAAAAAAAAAAAAGAAAAGAAAAGAAAAAAAGCTGATTGTAGACTGTTGGGAATGACCTCAGCAGTGTCCTGACTCCTAAATCATGCTCTGAATTTCTTCACAAGAAGCTCATTAGTGTGTCAGGGTCCGAGTTCAATCCACCATGTGGATGTAACCTATGTTCTGGGTCCTGGAGGTAGCAAAGGGGAGGAAGGTGATGGCTAGTGATATCTACAGCCATTAGAAAACCTGCTTTAGCATGCTGGAAAGAGAAGAGGGAGTTACTTGCAGCTTTCAATACTTAAGCACCTTTCTAAAGCCTGCCCTGCTGAGGATATGTCACTTTTGAAGACGCCTCAGTGATTTGGGTTAAGGAATTAACCTACATGAGGACTGCAGTGGCAATGTTACTTCCTCAGCTGGGAGAGCTCTTTATTTACAGTTCTGCACTTGAGGTTTTGCCCCTGTTGCAGTATATAACAGAAACTCATTAAACAAGGTGTCTGTGAGCCCCTTGCTTTGTATCTAAAAATAAAATCTATGCCTTATTGCCACTGCCTGATCAATCCAGGAGGGAGATGTTTTCCTAGAGAAATCAAAATATACCATCATAAGCACATGAATCCATGTGGATTCACAGAGCAAATGAAAAGGTGTTGTTGCTTTTTTTACTTCTTTTTTTGATGGTTTTCTTTAACATCTTTAGTTTGGGAATTGTAAAGGAAGGCTAAGCACTAAACTAAATCCACATACTGCATACAACAGCACTGAGCATACAACAGCACATACACATTTGTATTGTACCAAAATAAGATGACATAGGGTGGACAATAGGATGGTTGTTTTTGTGCTGTCATAGCTTTTAAAATGCTGTTGAGCTTGAGCTGCAATCAGACTGAAGTTTAACAAAATAAAGCAAAGGAACCCCACTGAAACAACTCTCTCTGGCTTTGAATGAGTGCCGTTTTTCACTGGCAAACTTACACCTTTCTTCTATGTGTTCATTCAGCCCACTTTATCTGCTTCCAGGATTGCTACACTATAAAGATGAAGGCAAGTATGATACTGCTCTGAGCCACAATCCCTTCGGGAGGAGCTATCAGGCAAAGCTATTTCCTTCCCAGCTTCACAGAGAAATTCGTTCCAAATATATATCTCATTAAACATATTTGCTTTTTCTACATATGTTTCCTCTCTCCGTGGTGAATGCAGCTTCTGCTGTAGCTCAGATGTAGAACCTCAGATCTGAAGCAGAAAGAATCACGATCAGCCTTACTGGGACATGGTGATTTTGAGTACAGCTTCCATTCCAAATTAGTTCCTTTTCCTTTACAGCTGTTCTTTTTATCTTTTCCACTGGCATCACCTCTGGACAGTTTTTCAACTGCATAGTTATCTGTGGAATATATTTGAATGCTACCTTTCCCTTGATGTGGCAATCATTAACAGTCTGGTACTGATATGATGTTTAAATGCAAAACTTGTTCTACTTGCACCCCAAATCCCCAGCATATGCCTTCCAGTTGGCATTGCGGGTATTGAAATTTGTTAAATTCTTTCACTCAAGATCTTTCCCATCTCTCCCAGGGATGGAGGATCAGGGAAGAAGCTTCATCTCATGTTCCTAGTGATTGTAGGAACTCTCAGCAAGTTCTGAGTTGAATCAAAATTAGGGAAGAGATGATTAGCTAGATAGCAGGTTAACAAATTCAAGAAATACATTGACAGGAATAGCAACACAGACAAAAGACAGATGATGTAAGCTTTGGACAAAGCAAACAGCACAGGTTGTGCGCTAGCTAGCCAGAGAGTCCAAAAGGACATGGGTATCATGGTGGAGATTTTGAATGTAAGTTATCGTGTGTGTTAACAACAGTGATGTTAAACTGCATAGTTGACTGCATTTGAAAGAGTACAACCAGTCAATCATGGGGAAATGATGTCTTCTTCCCAGCGTTTGTGAGACCATACCTGCATTAACGTGCAGTTTTGTGCCCCCACCCCAGTACAACACTGATTAAGAAACTGGAGGGCTGTACGCAGAATGGTGAGGAAACAGGGCTTGTTTCGCCCTGCTTAGCTTTGCTTTTTGTAAAGGGAGGGAGGGGGTTCACCATGGACTTGTTAAGAATAGTGTTCTAAAGGAGTGGCTTGAATCTTTATATCTGGGAATTGCGAAGACTCAGATGGTTAAAGTCTCTGACTTTGAAGTTAGTCCTCCTTTGAGGAGGTTGGACTGCAGATCTCCAAAAACTCCTCCCAACCTAATTTTTTATGATCGCAGGACACAGACTACCTGAGAGTGCCAACTAAAGGCAGGACTAAGCAAGTGCAAATTAAACTCACAACTGTATAGAAGAGATTCTTTAGACCTTTAGTTAACTCTGTATACTGTTGTTCATCGGCTTCTGTAAGAAGGTAGACAGAGATGCAGACCAGGGTCTGCAGGTGGTAGTATTTGATTGTGCTGTTATTTAGCAGAAAGAAGGATCTGATGGCATTGATTTAGGGCTTGTGATTTTAAATAGCTGACAAGCCAGGCAGAGTATGTGCATGGGTGCTTTCTACTGCAGTCAAATCAAAACAAATAATATAGTTAAGGGGCCACGCAAACTGTTTTAGTTATTGTCAGATCATTACATGGTTTCTATTTCTGACAAGCATGACTTACATTTCAAAGAGCTTTTTTTTTTTCAGCTTTCCATATGTTAGCTGCTATCAAAATGCACTACTTGGAGTTACAAGGAAAGAAAATTAAAATGATTGTTTTTCTAGCCTCTGATATTTATGTGCAGGGAGAAAACACCAGATTTTGCAAATTGAACTAAATGATGTCCAGCTCTACCCACAATTCTCAGATCACTCTACTGCTTCCAACGATTGTCAGAGCACTGTAAGGCTGCAGCCTCAGCCCTGCAGACAACAGCACTCCCATACCTTCACAGGCATTGCTACAGTCATTCAAAACTCATCTAAAATAATTCAAATTAGGAACAAGATTCTCCCATTTCATGTAAATGCTAAATATAACAGTCTCTTTGAAGAGATATGTGGCTCTTGTATATTGTCAATTGCAGTGTTAAAGTTAAAAACAGGAAATAAATAAATAAATAAATATATATATATATATCCACCCTTATACTGAGTGCCACAATGGGAATATTTGTAAGAGAAGTAATCTTCTGGATGATAATTCAGACCCTGTATTTGAAATCCCAAATTAAGCTGAGATCAGTCATCCTATGACTGTTCCAATATCCTTCCCCATTGAATATACAGACAACCCACTCCATTCCTAGTTTTTCTAGTTGTTCTTTGACTACTTAAAAGTAAAATAATATAAAATCTTAGTAGTTTGTGGATTTTTTGTTTGTTATTTGGTTTTGGGTTTGGTTTTTTTTTGGATTTATAATTACCCTAACTTAATGCTATGTTTAGGTATTCCTTGCCAAAATATTCCTATAATATAGTTCACACAGCAAGGTAGCTTTAACGCATCCCTTACCATACCAAGGCTTAAAAGTCTATTTAACATTCCCCTAGCAGCATCCCATGAACAGGGACAACATTTATTTAATTTCAAAGACAACATACTGTTTTCATCACAGTTGTAAGATACCTGACAGATTATCTTTAAGAAAACATAGCATCATGAGCGCTGTTTAAGATTTTGCGTTCAAAGAGCCACTTTGGAAAGGGATAAGACATGGTATAAATGATTAGTCTGAGAAGCTACACAACCACATAATCACATACAGTCTTTAAAGTTTCGTAAGGATGAGCAAGAATTGCTCCTAAATGGCTGTTTAAAGCCAATTTCAGGTCATGAGAAGGAAGGCATTCATCCAACACGCTTCTGTTTCATTTAAAACTAAGCTCCAGGGAGCATGAACAAATACAAAGGAGAAAGTGCTGAAACTATTGTGCTTTTAAAGAAGAAAATACTTTTTGCATTAGCAGCGTTGATATTATTCTGGAGTTCTCTTGACCTATTATGGAAAATGGTTTCTGAAAATTCAGGTAAATGGCAGGTAGTCTAGTGGGCATAGTGCTAGGGAAAAGAAATTGCTCACTGTAATTAGCAATATAAATGCAGATTTCAACAGGTGAGTGACAAGCAATTGCTGAAGTTAGATGTACTTTCAGTCTTAAATTCAGATAGCAATATTAGGCTATGAGAGAGCTACAGAATGTTAATGTAAAAAGCTACTCAAAAAGTTAAGATGAAGGTTAAAGCTTTCTATAAGCATGTACACTTCAGTTTCAAATTCATTGATGGATACAAATATTTCTTCTTTCAAGCAGACAACAGAAGAGAACAGATAACTCCTACAATACTCCTACAATAGCTTTACTGTTCCTGATTTCATGTGTAGAAAAAAAAAATATTTGTTCCAACCTCATGCTAATAGATTCCAGGAAAATAAAGGATAGCAAAATACAGCAAAAGATGTTCTGTTTTCCTGAAAGACTCAAAGTTTGATACCAGTGAGTAGTTCATTTTAGACAGGTCTACACTATGCAGTGAAAGCCTTAACTTTGCAACATTGTCCAAGAGCAAGCTCACAATGAATAGTTGGCCAACAAAGTTGCTGTGACCTTGCATTTGCCATTAGCTTCCATATGACTTGGCTTACTTGTATCACATACCATAATTCTCTAATCAATACTTAAAAGTTAGGTACAACACAAGCTCAGAAGATAAACTGTTATATCCTGACTTCCGACTTCCAGTGTCTAACCCAGTTCTTTGCTGGAGAAGTTTAAGCTTTTACTTCTCCCCTCCAGTCCCTTCCCTTTTTTCCTTGTCTTTTTTGTAATAGCACTTTTATTGTATGCTGTCTCTTCTTTTCTAAAAGAGATAACCCAAATTCCTCTATTTTTCCTCAGAGGCAACATTTCTAGACTCCTTATCACTCTTCCTGTTTTTGTCCTCAGTTGGTCTACATTACAGTTGATTATTTCTATCTAAGTATAGAATTTTGAACTTATCCCTGATGAATCTCAACCCAGTTTTGAGGCCATATTTCCAATTTGTCAAGATCATTCTGAATTCTCACCCTGTCCTCCCATGTACTTGCAGTTTCTCCCAGCTTGGTGCAGCCTGAAATTCAATAAGTAAAGTTTCTATTCCATCATCTGGATCTTAATGAAAATATTTAATAGCACCACATTAGGATATGTCCCTGAAGAGCCTCCTTTGATTCATGCTTACTTTTCTGTCTGTGACTCATTTTAAATACTCTCCAAAGCAGATCTTTTGCACTCCTCAATCATAATTTTATACTCATCAGGGATTCACAAGGTGTTTTATTATTATTATTTCCCCCAGGTACAAATATGAGTAGAGGAGAATGGTACTATTAGAAAGAATGGTGGTGGCTGGCACCAATTCTGGTAGTGACCTGAATCATACTTGGTTTTGGAAATTTTTTATATGAAATATTGCTTCTTTTTCTTCCTGATACCTTCTTTAAAAGAGAAAATAATATCTGACAATGAAACATACAGTTATTCAGCAGCCTAAGTTCATCAACCCCAGCAGATCCAAATATGTGTTTCACTTTTTGCTTCATGTCCTTCTCGCAGGAAGAGAACTTACCGTCTGTGACAGATATTAATGGATCTAAGTACAGTTTTCCTTCCCAGAATAGCTAATGCAAAAAGTGTTATAACTTTAAGCCTTTCTCCTTCCTCCCCTGTCTCCTATCTGTAGAAAACGTTTACTCTTCTTCATGTTGTGGACCAGCACCTTCACTTTATTTTCTTTTCCTAGTAATAAACTGAAGATCATCTTGGAAGCATTCCCAAAGACCCAATGATATCTCTCATTTTGTCTTGGACTTTTCTATATTCACTCTTATGATCAGTCCTGAATAATCAAGACTAGCTTCCACTTTTTTTAATTTTTTCCCTCCTAAAAATGCATATGAGCTCTTCCTTAGCTTTTTGTGTTTAAGTTCATCTCTACTATGCTATCTGTCCTTCCTCTGTTTTGGCAGCGTATACTTATGTTTGTAATATGCCCAATGCCATAAACTGAAGGGGAAAGGTGGAAAAGACTTCCACTGAGGATTAGAATGATATTTTTTTCCACATCAGTCAGTGAAAAAAATGTATTAATGTACCAAAACTGAACACTATAGAACACAGTTTTTCCTGTTAAAAAATCAGATTAATCCTTATAGGAACCAAAAAACCCTAAATATCCTTTAGAGGTCAGTGGCTCACAAGCTGCAACTTTAACTTGCACTTTAGGCTTTTGTTATTTTTGTTTTTAAAGAGTCATTGAAACAATTAAAGACAGTTTTAAAACATCCAATTCACCTCGTTGTTATGATGGACAAGTTAGCATACTGCCATCGATGGTATTAGCGGAAGTTTATTTACACAGGTAATTACCTAAACCTTATCATAAAACTCTTTCTGACCTCATACTTTCTGTGGGCTAAAATACCCAATGCTTCTGTCAAATGCTACTTCTTCCCCTCCCCAAGCATATCTTTTATGTGCACAGGCTTTTATATTTACCCTTATCCTATTACACCCATCCAGTCAAATAGAGGCATCCAAGTCCTCACTTTAGAAATACAATTCAAGAAGGAAGAGGTTGCTAATTCACTGGACTTTTCTTAGATCTGCAGATTTTCAATATAGTTACAACTGACCTTGAAACTTTCTCTCAGATTTGTGGTCTAAGAGATAATGGCAGAAGTGCTGATAGACTAACTAGTGTTTTGGGATATGAATCTTTGTTGAGTTTACTCCCAGTAGCAGTATATCATCCTGTGTCTGAAGCATTACTTGTTCTGGTACTCTTACCTCTGTCAGCACTGTGAGTAGTTATCTCCTTCCATATCATTAAGGGAGAAAAATTCTATAGAGTGGCAGGAAACAATTTACACTTTGGAGCAAGAAAAAGGAGAAGGGAGGAGAAAAAAAAAAAGATTATTTGAGTGCAAGCTATAAGCTGTGTTGCAGTGAGAAAGGACTGTAGGCTCAAAAACTGACTGAACACAAGAGACTTTTTTCTTTGCTGTTACAACAGATTAAAACAATCTTAAAGTGTTCCGTGTGTGTTGAGATGGAGGAGGAAATGACACCCAAACTCTTAAGTTTTCTTTATTTAAAATTTCAAAGAATTCAAGAGGAATATTGATTACCTTACTCAATTTCTTTAATATTAGTCTTACTCCTTTTCTTTTTTTTTTTTTTCCAAGCTTTAACATATGAAGTCAGGTTATTTTAGTGGCAACTGATGTGCTCAGTTTTTTAAACTATACCACTTAGTATTTAAAATTCCAAGACACTAACTCTCATGACAAAAAGAGATGAAGTTCAGATTATTTGAACTAGATGATCAACAACGGATTAGTGATAACATAGCTGAATGTAAATCACGTGAACTGATACACCAACATTTACTAAAAGAGAACAAACTAATGCATAACATTTTATATCTCAGGAATCAACTAACCACATCACAGCATCAAGAAACAATGTAAAACCTCTCTCATGGTCTGTGAACAAACGTTAAAAAAATATCTGATATCTGACACCTGGCAAACAGCACTGAGAGAAGCAACAGTTCTGCCACAGAAAGTTTAGGAGCATCTCAGTTTAGTTGTCTTCCGTAAACATGCGAAGATCTAAATGACTGCCTGAATTGATTTCCTGTGAGCCATGTCTTCTGGAAGTGACAGAACTTTTTCCTCAAATGATCCTAAATAATCCAGATGATCTTTTAAAGAACAACCAGTGTTACTACAAGATCTGAACAGAGTCACAAAGCTTCAGATTTATGCCTGAAGCAAAATGCCTTTGTACAAATGAGTAGGCTGTACAGTGAAAACTAAGCAGCCAAAACCAAGAGAAAGTCCATACAACAGTGAATTTGTCAGTACTGCAGTCATGTTATATCAGGTTAAGCGACAGCACCATGTAGTCCCCGCTTGCTCAGCCTTGACAACTTGATTTGGAAAAAGCTAGTTCCTACACGTCATCCTAGCATGCTCCTAACCAAAAGCTTTATTTCAATGAGTTTACACAGAGGATCTACTTTTTCTTCTCCCCTTCACACTTCAGGATATAATAATGACACTGGTCATGCTCCAAATTATGGTGGCTCAGTATTCATCTGGTATATGATGTCCAGTGCTTCTATGAAGAAATAATATTGAAACAAGACTCTTTAAAAAAAAAAAAAAGAGAGGGACTGGTATATAGGTAGCATAGTGCAGATTGCACATCAAGATATCAAGATGACTAACCAGGACAGTGACCTATGTGTCAAGGGAGCATGCTTTTAATCATTAAATCTTAAAATTTAAATCATTATATCTGTCAGACACACTGCCAAAGGTAGGCTTTGGACTTACAGACATTCTGAGAATTATTTGCTACCAATGTTTTATTTTAAAACCTACAATGCAATTTAAATACTGAAGAGAGGAGAAAAAAAAAAAGCAGTCTGAGGACAGGGAAAGCACTCAGGAGTATTGCAAGAGTGGTTGCTGCTGGGGAGATACTCAGCCCAGTGTGTATATCAAAGGGACTATGCCTTCTTTCTTGCACTTATTATTATTGTACCCGTGACATAATACTTTCTCCATTTATTTTTCTGGCTATATATGTGGCTAAATCTAGGCAAACTGAACTCTATCCTATTCCTGAAAGTTCAGTCTCTTCCAGCAGTCAAATAAGGCTGCAAACATTTCAAAGTGGAAATTTTGATTACACTCTGCCATAAGTAATTGAATAAGACCAGTAGAGGTAAAGAAGATAATACTCTGCAATCACAAAATAGCTGTTTTGCCAGTAAATAGCCTGTTGAGTTGCAACTCAAAAGCCTCAAGTTTTATTTTTTTAGCTCTGCAGAGTGGCCTTGGACAAGTACTTTACCTCTTTCCCAACCTCCCACTCCTTCCCTTCTCCACCTTTACAAAGGAAAATGATCTGCTTCTAACAAGTGTTGTACGAGATGAGATATTCTTTAACTTTAGCAGCCATGTAGCCTGGCAATGACTGCTGTTTAACTGACCCTTATCTTGCAGAGCAGACACCCTCTCTCTCCATTACGAAAAACAACAACTTGGGAAAAACACAAACAAAACTTCTTCATTAATGTGGAATTAAGATGACCAATGTTATTCCAATATTGTTGGAAGTAATATTCTTCCAGCTAGGGAACACAGAATTAGATTGCATGGAAATGAAATCTTGACTGTGTGCTCACTGATAACCTCAAACACTTCGTGCTTGCAGACTATGTAATTTACATGGAGAAGAGGGTCCATAATAATTATTGCTACCCATTTAAATCACCTCTCCCTCTTCAAGAGCTGAACTCCACTAGCTGAACTCTCTGCTAGCTCCCTCTCTAACTGAACTCTACTGGAGAATATACCTGTACTACTCTGAACCCCCTAGTTTTCTCCCAGGATCACTTTCACACCTCTTTTGCAACACATTGCTCATTATTCCATGCTGTGATCTACTTACCATTGCAGCTATAGACTGTAGAAGTTTCACACCTTGCAGTTGACAGTATCCATGGCCACCCTGACAGATAAGCACCTTCGGATCACACAGAAAGAGCAAAACCTCACCCATAGCTGTCAGCACAGCCTCCTCATCTCACACACTGCTGTTTGCAAATCCCTCTGCTTCCATTGCAGCTACCTTGGGAAAAGTAGAAATATTTTGGCGACTGCAGGTAGACACCAGGAATTATCACTAGTGTGGTTGTGTGAAGAGTTTGCACAGCAGTAGTATTAATCATGTAGGTATACTCTCTTTCAGACATTGGAGCGTCACTGCTGATTGTCTGGAAAGGTAGAGAAAACAGAGAGAAACGTGAACTGTACCTAATGAGCTTGTACTAATGAATAAAAGAACTGGTCTCTGGTCTGGCTTTTTAAATTTAAGTTTTTAATTTTTTCTCTGATAACCGCAATGGTATTAGAATAGTCTCTTTGTACCGAGAAAGTGGAATTCATAGTTATTATCAAAGCTTTATTTTTAGTGTTTAGCTAGAAAGAGAACAGATTCCATAATATCACATTTTTTTTGTGCTTCCATATTCACTGCTTATTTATTTCCCAAGAGCCTAAGACTTTTTTTTTTTTTTTTTTTTTTTTTTTAACTTTCATCGTTAAAAAAGCAGCAACTTTGCTTAATATCTTTTGGATCATGCAACACGCATATGGAGACTGTCATGGGTTGCTCTGGGGGCTGGGGAGAGTGTAGAGTGGGGAAAAGGAGAACAAGTAGTGTTTGGGAAAAGAATTGTATAACTGGCCCTACATGTCACCCGTCAGTAAACCCCAGGCAACAAATTCTGCATCCAAACCACTTAATTTTAAATGAATAAATAATTACTGGGTTTATTTTTAAAGAAAATTGGAAAAAAAAAAGCAGCATGGTTATTCCAACATTCAGTAATTAAATATTGAACTAGAGCATGATGTAATGTATCCTATTCCTGTTTCAGGTTGGTCACATGCTCCTTAAGAGATTTATTTTAAAACTGCTACATAAATGGTAGCAATTTATCTTCATCTACCAAAAAACATACAAGTTTTACCCACATCAAGGCTGATCTCTCTGCAATTATTTCTGTATATACAGCTGACAATTGTCATGTTCTGGAACTTTAGAGAGCATAAAGCTGTCACTGATATGTATCTAGTGGTTTCCCACACTTCTGCATTCACAGTAATATTTACTACTAATTATTATTGTCAATACAGAACAAGTATAAGAACTGTGGGATTCATTTGGATTTCAGAGTGAGACCAACATTTCACAGCAATATCTTGAAGCCTGAATATGTCTGATGAAGTTTTGAATCAGAATTGCACCATAGAACATAATGGAAATAAATGCCAAAGGCATTAAAAATATAGTCCAGTACTGTTCTTTGAAAACCTATCTCTATGATCACATTATAGCATAGAATATAACTTTGTACTTCAGACTTTTTTTTATTATTTTCCATCTGCATGCATGAGTGCGTTGATAAGATAGTGAAACATAAGATATAACTGAACAGCTTTTCAGTATGTGCAGCTATGCAAGTTGAAAAGATCAAAATCAGAAGCAGGACTAAAGCATCCAAAAAAAGAAAAATCAGTTTATGAAGGTCTTATGGGAAGATTATTGCATTAACTCCAGTACAGAAAAGATACAGATCTGATTTAAAGTGATTCCAAATCCATTTGGACTTGAGAACAATTAGGAATGATCTCTTTTGCTTAACTTTGCTGTGAGAACTCAGATTTAAAGAAATATAAAAAATAATAAGGTTTCAGAGTGGTATGAAATACCACCCAGTCCACCATCATTTCCCTGGGCTGAATCATCTCTATCTAACCTGGCTTTGACTAGAGCCCCCTGCCATGGAATACGTGCAGTGCTGTAAATTGGACAGCATCCCTGTAGCACTCACCTAATCTGATTGTCAAGGACCATAGGGGGAATCCTACAAAAATCACACATCCTACCTGTGACTAACAACTTTGGATCATGCCTTTAAACACAGAGCTTGTTGTCAGGTGCATAGGTGCTGTGCTGCGGTAAAGTAGACCCAATTGGATCTGGGTATTTATCGGAGGTGACAGTGATCAAAGGTATAGCTGATCACCTAAAGCACACTCAAGGAAATTTAAACCAATTACGAAAATACCATCAAGAACTGAAATTGAAACATCTTGAAGCATACATATTAACTAGCTTTCCTGCCAAATTCAATGAAGGTTAATTACTAGCTTTCACTCAATTAGGTTTCTTTTTCCATATCTCATTTTTCCTCACTTCAGTCCCCAAATTCAGCAAGAGAGATAACCAAGTGGTTAACGACTGATGTGCTTTCAGGTAGAGGAAGCTATGTCAGCTACGTGTTGCTGATCCTCAGACAGGATTTGGATGCTTTTAAGAACGCTTCACAGAAGTTCACTTGCATTAAGTTTATTAATGCATGATCGACCACTGAGCTGAATGCACTACTGCAGCACAAAAACAAATGATCAGAGCAGAACAGAGATTTCTCCTCTCTTCTTAAGAAACACTGCAGCCTGCTAAAGCCATTCCTGCTGAAGTACTTCTTATCCTGAGAGGTTCGCAAATAACAGGTTTTATTTTCTACACTCACAAGTGGCAAGGTGGTTAGTTTTCAGATTTCATCTTTCCAGCAAAGTCATTTCCTCCAGCAATTCAGCACTTTGGTATTTCGTTTTCTCTCTAAACATTTAAAAAGTGGACACACACGAAATTTAGAGACAAGGTGGAGAAGTAAAGGGTCAGATGCTGTATGTTGTGCCAAGGAAATAATTACAGTAACGGCTTGCCTTATTTAGATGTATTACAGACAGCTTACAATTCTTCTGTTAGAACTGTCTTGCTCTTAATTACTTAGACTTTTGAAAGCTTTGATTAATTACTATACAGAGCAAAGGTTTCAAGCAGAGATATGACTATGTCAAATAACAGCTACTGATTGTGAGTAGTTTAGTTTAGTGTTTGCAGCATTTTAAGTCCTACAATAAACCAGAGACAAGGCTGTCACTAACAGGATTGTAGAAGCTAAGGAATATTAATTCTGATCAAACAGGCCCATGATTTTAGAAGAGTAGCAATTTTTAAAAAAATTATATTTTAAATTGATGGAACTGAACTAAAGAAATTAAATAATAGATTTTTGTTTTGGTCCCTGGAGTAAAAATAAAGCAGATTAAATATGTTTCCTTAATGCAGAGGTGGAACTCTTCTCCCCCACTGAGATGAAAAAAATTGCTTTTTTTTTACTTCCAATTTTGGAAAATTGATTCACCATGTGGACATAGCTTCAGTCTCCGTACTCAACTGCTAGCATTTGTGAGCCTCTGTAAACTGTAAAGACACTCACACACTTTGTTTCTCTCCACCTCATTTCCATCAAAGCTCTCGGTGGCTCTCAGAAGTTGGTGCTAGTCCTTTTTAATATCTGTGGTAGTGTTATCAAAAATAATATGCTTTCCTGAGTTGCATAAGAAAGATTTGCATTCAATTCCCCAGATGGCCATAGGAGATTTACATGTCCTTGAAAGCATCACTTAAAGTAAGATTCATCGAAACCTAACTTATAGTCAAGCTGTCAATGTCTTCAGAAAGCCAACTAAAAGAAATTGAATTGCTCACTGCAAGCACTGCTCTGTCTCCAGGAACTATAGAGACAGAAGCTAGATGACCGGTTTATATTAGATGCATAAAGTTACAGGACCCGTGTCTCTGTCTCTCACTTTCTCTACTTTTAATTTGGTGATGGCAAAAATTCCAAGGGCTAGTATACAAGGGTGTATTCATTAACATTTCAGGTCCTGCTGCTAGAAATTACCCATTAATTTCTGGTATTTTCTTTTTACCTTTTGGTGTCACTACAATGATTACATTCTCTTTATTTAAATGCCCCCCTCGAAGATTACATCTTTGGATTTGAATCCGTTGGAGATATATATATATATATTAATAATTAGATAATAATAGCGGTATTTATTGTTATATTTAGCTTTACTTGATGAGTAGGAAACTGTAACCTGTAGCAGCAGCATTAAGACTGAAATGCAAGTCTATTCGAATCAGCTTTTATGACTTTTTTCTTTGTCACCATCAGTACCCCAACAACCTTCAGAAAAAAAAAAACTTAATGTGAATAAACCATAGTACTGTTAACAAAGGCCTCTCAAACTCTCTGTGCTTAAATTTCAAACTCTGATTAAAGCTGAACTGTTCCTCAACTTTTAAACTGCCAGTGGAAAGCAGGGCAACTGGGGAAGAAAGCAGCATCACAGGAGAGCATACATCAGCAGTTTTGGGGGTCAGGCAATATAACACAAGAGACACAGAAAAAAATCAAGAGTCAGCTCATGATATATTGCTTTCCTTACTGCCTTTGAAATGGGGCTCTATCACAAGCAGTACAGTGATATATTAATGCTGCATCTTTCTCATCCATCCCACCAACTCCCCTCTCCAGATCTGACATGACTCTTGATACAAATTCAAGCCCACGCTTTTCTAAACTATTCCTTGGTCATTGGGATGTCCCCTTTGCCTTTACTTTAGGGGAGGTTTAACTCTGAATGTTCAAATTAGGAAATTCAGCTACTAGTCTCCACTTGGATTTTAGGGCCAAAGCGCACATCGAAAACACATAGCATAAGTGGTGTCTTGATGGGAGCAACACCTTCAGGACTTTGTAAGCACTTGCTTTCATAGAATACATTTAAGTTGCATATTTTCCACCTGCACTGGGTCAACAAGAGCTAGAGGAGCACAGTCAGCGCATACCCCTTTGTGCTCTTCGAAGGCAGGAAACACTAATTACAGAGAAGTGAAGTGTTCATGGCAGTGTCAGTGTGAGCTATCAAACTGAGCAGCACTGAGATAAAAAAATTCTCTAATAACTATCACTTCAGAAACCACATACCCTGCTTCAAGTCAATGTCACACACATAGCTTTCCAATCTGACATTTGACTTTAATCAGAATACTTGATATTATATGTTCTTTGCATACAGAAGCACCTGCGCAAAGAGTCAACCACAGAGGAACGCACACATCCAATAAGTTAGCAGAAATAACTTGACCATATGCAAGGACACATAAGGGAAAGAAGAACTCAGACTTCTCTGAAAATAGACCTTCCTCTCACCACACAGGATTTTATTTTTGACAATAAAGCTGTAAACATCTTTTCAAAATTAAGAGATACAACGTTTCATCTCTAGCCTTGGTTACAGGAGTGAATTTTACAGTTTAACTATAAACATGGAACATCATTTCAACAAGCAGTTCAATGAACAACAAAACTATTAAAGCTTAATTGTCTAGATCTTTGATTTAACAGTTGAATAACATAACCTACCTCTCTCCTGTCTTTCCTTGCATAGGCCTTTCTCAGCATAACACCCACCAATTTTTCTTATCATCCCCCTTCCTTTTACTAAGAGACAGAATGGGCTATTTACAGCTCTGTCCATGTTGATTGCTTGAGTAATTATTTTCTCCTGGCTACAAAGTGGGTGTTACATACTGCAGTTATGAGCAATATATCACACCTGCTGTAACATCCTAGCCAGATTTCCATCCTTTTGGCAAATTCACACAATTTCTTCTGCCTCCTGTCTATAGGGCAATAGGTTCATAAAAGAGGCAACAAAAATGAAAACACCAAAAGATGTCGGGTCCTCAGGAATACTGAGTCAGAAATTCTTCAATGGCTGTGTACTGGTAATACAACCATTTTGCTGCCCTAAAGCAAGGGGCACAAAATGAGCTTTCCCTGATGGCAATGATCTTTAAATTACTACTTTAATAAAGCATTTTCCAACCTGAACCCAAGAGTTTTTTAATCAGAGATGAGAGTGTGTGTTTCACCAAGGGCTAAGCTAAGCTTCCTCCCGGTTTCCTGTGTTAGGGGTAACTTCACTCCCTATCTCCTTCTAATAGAGTTTGATTTGCTTACATCTGTGTCTGCAAAAAGGCCCCTTCAAACACTCATCCTTAACCTACTTCTCTCCATTTCTACGGCAAGGCAAATCTATCCAGAACACTTTAGGATTCTTTTTCCTTTCCTATGAAGTCTCTGCAGTGACTTTTTTTCCTTATCTCATTTGTCTCGAGGCTCTCCCTCTTTAACGTCTATGACAGTTCTTTTAAAAAACTTATTATATTCCCATCAATACCTACCTTCAGTGTGACACATTGTAGCCATTGTAACAAAGACAGTACAAATGACCAGACTCCAGAGAACAAATTTACTCTAAATGCTTCTTGAAGAAGGACATAAGAAAAACAAAAATAAAATTTGAGAGCTCTTGGCTGATTGTCAAAAGCTACCTTGAAACTGCTGTCTTCTCATTCAAAATTAGTGGGGTTCAAACACTTGGTAACACTGAGTTTATTTTATAGACTCCTACACTTAACTCTTAATTTCAGAAAAAGTAACATCTTTTTGCTTTGGTTTTGCACAGGACTTAACACAGTGAAGTCTACAATTGGTCTCCTTCTGTGCCACAAATGATAATAACAGTCTCCCTTCTCTCAGAGTAATTTATTTATATTTCTTCTAAATGATCATTAGTGAAACATTTAATTTATAAAAAAAAAAAAATGAATAAAGGGTAAGTTATGATCCCAGAATGAACATGCAGTGGTAGATTCATATTTTTGTATTTTGTACCTTCCATCCTCATCAGACTTATCAAAAATAAAGTCTGTTCTAATACCTCATGTTTACAACCTACATACTAGCATATATATCCATGCTATGTAAGCTGACAAAAAAGGAAGAATAAGAAGAGTATGATAAATAGCTACTTACAGAGCTCAGAAAGTTTTCACATTTCAGAAGGGGAGAGGCTAAGCAAACATTTTTAAAATAGGTGTGATTTTCTCCCTCTTTTTCCTTTATCTCGAAGTAAGAAAAAAAAAATAAAAAAGAAAGCATGTTTTTTTTAATACAGTTGAAATATATCAAATTTAGAAGGGCTGAAAGCACCCAGCAAGGCAAGAACATACAAAACAATTTTAGCACGTTTGAGAAATGCTTAAATCCTAAAATTTGTTTTTATTTTTAGGATGTATTACAGCTGAAGAGGATATTTTTTCAAAAAACTTTAAAGTAATTTATATCATGACCAGTGTGATGGCATTAGCCATTTTCAAATTGAAGTGTCATGAATAGCAGTTGAGATCTCAGCTTCTATTTTACTCCTCATGTTACAGTCTTTGCTTTAATGTCAAAAAAATTTAGCTGACCCTTTTAACAATTCCAGGACAGAACCCATCCAATTGCATTAAATGTTCAGTCTCCTCAACTTGATTAAGGAAAAGGAAGCGAAAAGAAACCACTTCAAGACTGAGGAGAAATTGTTGGGCTTTAGCCATTCCTCTTCCTCAAAACACCTTTTCTTTATCTGAATCAATTAAATCAAAGGTTTTATATGTATATTCAGGGAAGTATATTGTCACTTGTGAGTCTTCATTATGTCACTGTCTTATTATCTTCAGGCTACCCACATATGCACATATGTTGGTTCAAACTTTGCCTAAAAGTTCATTACTTTCCAATCATTTCCCTTTAATAAGTGTAAGCTTATTTCAGAAAATCTCCTTAATTCTTCCAGCTCTCCCTTCTATATGCTGACAGGCACCTGTTCTCTTGCCTAGTGGTTTCTTTCTTGCCTTGTGGGACTCCTTTCACAGCATTTTCCCCACAGATGTAGGATAGAAAGAACTCAAAGGTTTAGCCTCTTTCCTACAAAAACAAAAGGTTGTATTCACTCTATTTTTGGAACAACTGCTGCTTAAGCTCTTAGGTCATTTTCAAAAATCATCTTAAAAAGACAATCAACAAATAACAAAAGCTTCTGCTCATGAACAGAGTTTAACACCATCACCAGATTTAATTCCATAAACTACACGCATCAGTCACTCATGGGAAGTCCCATTTCACTTTTAGAACATGATTTCAAAAGAACTTAATGGTGTCCGGAGATTTCATGTCAGTACTCACATTCCCCCATAAATTACCAGCTGTGGAGAGCAGTGTGGGACCTTGACACTGATTTTCTTCTCCCTTCATTTGTCAGAAATCAGTTTAACTCAGTGGAATTGCATTAGTGGAAAACCAGATAATGGTCCTAACTCAATAAGGCACATTATTTGTTTGCTTTTTATCTGGTGCCAGTCCCGCTGAAGTTAACCAGCCCCAAGTATTTTCCAGAATAGCAATGCTTTTTGAGTAAGGATCAGAATATAAAGCTATTTAGCCTGACTGCTTCCCACCTAACCTATTATAGAACCATATGTTTATGATTTAGTAACCTATGGTTCAGGAATAAGAGAGAGGGTGAGAGAGAGAAAGAGCTGACATGAATAACCTTGTTGATGTGCCTGTTACAGAGGACTTAGGAACAGAGAACCATTATATAAAATGGCCAAATTCTCAACCAATGTCAAAGATAAAGATTCTTAATTAGGAACATCAGTTATAAAAACTGTCTCATAATTTGTCCCATAGGAAGTAACTCCTCTGGGTATGTAAGGGGATCTGGAGAGCCTCTCCCATTAGACTCAACATGATGAGTGTCATCCTTGGCCAAGGAGGCTGATGGCCCTCATGGGATATCCCTGAGGCATCTTAATCCTGGATGATGCAAAACCACACAAACTAACTTAATCCCAAGCAGTATTCTGTCATGTAGATACAGCAGTGCAGGTCTTGAAAGATCTTATTGACATACAGCAGAACTCAGGGCATCCAAAAAACAGATTTCATCTGGTCTTGAAGTCTTTTTTTTTTTCCCCCAAGATTCCTTGAAGAGTTCCACTGAACAGTGTACAAATGCCCACAGGAATACTGATAAAAAATGGAAAATTACTGTCCTGAACACTTTATCTCAACTGCAACAAGGCCAGTTACCTATTTTGTTTCAAAAGAGTTAATTTTCTTCATAATGGCTGGTATGAAGCCATGTTTTAGATTTAAGAAAAAAAAATAATGCTGATAACACACTGATGTTTTAGTTGTTGCAGAGCAGTGCTTACACAGAGCCAAGGATTTTTCAGTTTATGCTGCCCTGCCAGTGAGGAGGCTGGGGGTGCACAAGAAACTGAGAAGCTGGGAGGAGACAGAGCCAGGACAGCTGGCCCAAACTGGCCAAATGGATGTCCCATACCATATGGTGTCATGCTGAACAATAAAACTAGGGGGAGCTGGCCAGGGAGGGGCAACCACTGTTCAGGGCTGGGATGGACATCTGTTGGTGAGTGGTGAGCAATTGCATTGTGCATCACTTGCTTTATATGTTCTTTATATATATATATATATAAAATAATAAAAACAACTATATATATAGTTGTATATATATATTATATATATAAAGTTGTTGTTTTTATTATTATATTTTTCCCTTTCTTCTCTGTCCTATTAAACAGAAATTTTCATCCTTATCTCAACCCATGAGTTCTACATTTTTCTGTTTCTCTCCCCCATTCTCCCCCACTTGCTGGGGAAGTGAGAGAATGGCTATGTGGTTCTCAGCTGCTGGCCATCTTAAATCACAACTCAAAGCTTTAAGTGTTGTGTAGACATGAATGTATTGGCTAGATGAGAGGTGGACTACCAGAAAATGCTGATGAGAATAAAGTTCTGTTCTCATCTCTGTAAAGTGTATTCATATATGATCACAACTAGAGCTGGACCTAATGTTTAGGGAATTCTTTCCTTCCTTCCTCCAAGAAAGCCTGAATTAGATGTAACCCCAAAAGGAAAAATGTTACCACCAAATATCTGAGAACAGATCTGACTACCAAAAAAAAAAAAAAAAAGGCATAACATAAAAGGCAGAGAAATAAACAGCTTATAGATAAGATAATGATGCAAAGCTGTTAACTTGGATGGCTGTTAGAAACTGCAGATTGAAGCACTGGAGCTATAACAAACTTTTATGCATTAAAAGTAAAACTAGGCTACACAGTCTAGAGTATATTCTATATTTCATTTCAAAAGATTACATCCAGCTCTCACTTACAGGAGTTCAAATCTAAAACACCTCAACTAGTTCACTGGAAAAAATGCATTGAGCCATCCAGAACAAAGCTAATAACCCAAGAAAAATCCAAGTTTTAATTAGTTATTAGATAAATTAGTTATTATATAATAGTGTTTCTTCTAAAATTCATCAAATTTTATCCCCAAATTAACTGTCAACCATTATCAGACTAGAATCACCACAGACAGGATCTCCCTTCTACAGGGTGGTTGGCCCGTCTTATAAAACAAGACTCGTAGCAAGTCCATACAATCTTCAAGTCACATGAAGAATTGCATCGTAAGCCTTCTAAGATAAACCCAGTTGACTGACTGCTAATCTAAACACTAAGACTATAATAATTTGACAGTAATTTATGTAGGTGTCCAAATAATGGGGCATAATGAAGGGGAGATAAGAACAATGTAAAAACTCTTACATACGGCTTTGAATGAATACAGTCTCAATGCAGATTACCAAATTAATATTAAAAAACTTTTGATTGCATTCTGTGTTATCAAGATCTTGTCTGCTTTGAAAATGGTGAACTGTTAAACTGTATCAGTGAAAATTAATTTGTGAAGTAGCTCTGAAGTAATATATGCAAGCAAAAATCAAAAGCCTGAAAAGGAATATGCAAGATTTTCAGATTTGTTTTTGCAGCAGGGAAAAGAAGTATATCTTTATACAGGTACTAGGAAAAGTTGTAAAGATTTAGAAGTTAAATTCTCATTTTTTTCTGACCCAAAATCTTCATGAAGAATAGGGAATATTAAAAAGCACAGCAGAGACTTTTCTATACTAGGGGTTGTAAGCTCATTTAAGATGGGTGAAGGATGGTTGGGGCATCACATCACAACTTATAACAGACTTGTTCTATGACTTTGTTTAAGTCCTTATCTCTCCTTATACCTCAGTTCTGCATTTCTAAAATAGGGATAATAGCATTTTTCTGCCTCTCAGGAATTCTGTGTGGATCAATACATTAAAGATGCAAGGCATTCAGATATTGTGGTGATGTGAGTTGTATGTCTCCTAGATGGATGGCTGCTGAGTGGAAGCTAAAGCCAGAGTTTTCAGAATATCACAGAGATTTATTATTCTGGTCCTTAAAGCGTGTAGAGCTGCATGAAGAAAATGTGACCTTGAGTTTCTGCAACTGCTATTTTGAGTGCCTCAGTGCCCAGAAAAATACTGTAAATTAACCCAAACACCTTCAATTTTCTACCTCAATTGGGATTCCCTTTAAGTGACCATCTACCTGCACTGACCATTACCCTATTAGTTACCATTACACTGTTAGTTAAAAGGGACGAAAATGTATCCTCTTAATACACTGCCCTGATGTAATGACAGGGGTCACAACATCAAGTGCAATATAGTGATACTCTTGATCTATAAAAAATTTAAAATTCCCACACAGGAATCAAGTGTGTCACCTACATATTAAAGTGTCATTCCTCTCATACCAGCAATTGCCACTTTGCCACTCAGTTCCCCATGAGCCACAAAAAAAAAAAAAAAAAAAAAAAACTTTCTTCTATACCACTTTCCTGATCCATCAAGCTATTCCAGCAAAGACTACTGAAAATATAGTGAAGTGGAACAAACTTGTTAAAAAATGGATATGGATATGGTCCTACTTGTTTTAACTCTTTCATTACATTTCAAAATGCAAAAGCTAGTCTACCAATATGACCTACTAAAGCCAATATATGTCTAATGCAAGATAGAAAGGACAAAACACTCTTTTAGAGGTAGGGAACCATTAGAGCTGAGAAAGGATTCAGTTCAGGGTCAGAAAGCAAAATTCTAATCTGTTTCCTAAAGGGATAGAGTGGAGGTGAGGATGTAAAAATCCACACCTGAAAATCCAGAATATATGGGTAGAAGCAGCAAACAAGAACAATGTATGAATGTACAAGGTGCAAGAAAGTCAAGTTTTAATGTCCTCATTTTAACACAAAGGGGGATTAGGAAGTGTTATTATTTTCCTTATGTTTATTCACAGATTCTGGCTAAAATAGCAGAGAATAATTTTTTGCACTGACTGACGTGAAGCTATGAAAACTGAAGAAAAGTGGGGTACAATGTATATTTTGGTCTTAAACACTTTCCTATCACATCTCCTGGACAAAGTTCATCTGTTGTCATGGGAATATACAGCCAAACAAAAGAGAAAGGGAATCAGTCAAAGTGACTGAAATCACAAGTAATATGGCTTGAATAGTTACTAGAATCATTTTCTTCATACAAGAGCTAATGTATTCTGTGTTTATCGATTCACTTGACCGATACTTATGCTACACACATAACAAATTAGATGTCAGGGAAAGCAGTATATCAATGTCTGCTATTTATGCATAGGCACTCTAAGAATTCTCACAAAGCCTTAATAGAAGGTACCTTAAGCACCAACATAATAAGTGAAATATTTTACAGTCAGGAATAGCTGGCCAGACCACCACTATAGCATTTATAATACAATAAACAAACAAACAAACAGATAATTATATAAATAAATAACAGACCAGAAGGTTAGTAAGGTTACACAATCAAAACTACAAAAGTCAGCCAATGCACTCCAGTGTGCATTTTAATATACTTTCTAATTACATGAGCTCATGCTAATTCTGTTTTTTGTTACTGTTACACAGAGTACATAGTGCTCAATTTCCTCCTGAGTTCTTCAGTGATGCTCATTACTATAGTAACCAAATGCTCTATAAACATTAATTAATTTTCAAGACATCTCTCTGGCATGAAAAATACTATTGCCTTCATTTTGCTACAAGGGAATTGAGGTAGAGGAAGATTAAGACCACTCTTTTTGGATCAACCCTTCAAAACATCTCAATATAACATTTTAGGCATATTTGCATTTTTCTCTTTAAAGAACAGCTCTCACCATCTTTAGTTCAGTATGTCTTCAGATGACACACAGTTTTTCCTTGAGTACTGAAGAACTGAAGGTCTCACAGCTAAGCCAGCACTCACAGAGGTGGCAGCAGCTAGTAAACTTTCCTAAACTTACATGAGGAGTCCTTAAGATTGTCTCAGGAAGAACCCATCTCCAAGGAGTTCCTAACCTTTTTCAATCACGAAACAATACAGTCAGCCCTATTTTTCATTTCGTAAATCTGTCCAGCAACAGATTTAGGTTAATTTTACATCTCCAGGTAAGATATTTTTATGTAGTCAGTGAACAAAATCATAATCCCAAGAAGGCGTAGAGGGAAGTGCACCATATCTTACTCTTAACAGTGGTAAATTATGCACAGAAACTAAATGAAAGTTGCAGAAGCAACCTCTGTTCTGACAGTTTCTCAATGTTTAGTGTTTGAATTAAGACACAATTCAAGCACAAGCTATATAATTTAAAATAATAAATACTTTTTATGTTTTTCTAGCTTTATGTGTGTGTGTGTGTTGTGTTTTTTTCAGACCAGCTAACTGTAAACAAAAAATCCATCCAATCCGAGTATAAGAAAATATACTGACAACCACATGGTTCATGAGTGGGCTTAGTGACTCATTTCCATCACACGGTTCTCTGCTAAGTAAACTAACAAAGTTTCTGATAACCCTAGTGGGTAATCATCCTTCACAGGAATAAATAGAAGAGCAGAATAGGAAGTAGTGCATTTCTTAGATATTTACTGATCATTGAACTCTTCTCCCATATGAAACCTGAAACCAAGCCCTAGAGGCCCCTGGGTACACACACTTTTATTCCCAGATTTGAGTTTTTCTTCTATGATCTCTGTTTTATTGAATTTTAGTATCGACCCATCATGTTTCTTAACTCTGTATTCAGTAGTGAGACCATCCATTCCCATTTTCCCCGTTTTCATTTTTGTTTTCATCTTCCTTGACTGGTTATCTTCTCTTTCTCCAGCCAACTCTTGATTCCAAGAGCTTTAACTCTTCAGCAGATATCCATTCTTAGTCCAGGTAGTCCATCCCCAATCCTAAATCTGTTCAGTTCCAGATCTTTTACTTTTCTTGCCAGCTCTCCTGTTTCCCAATATTCTGTTCCTCATTTACTGATCCTACACCTCAGGCTATAACCTTAAGTTGCTTTTATCAGAGAGTTTTTTCCCTGCTCTAAATTAGCATCCCTACACTTTCTATTTTCTGTAGGGAAAAAAAAAAAAAAAAAAAAAGGCTGAGACTTCTGAACATGTCCTTTCTTCACAAAATCCTACCTTAAAATATTCAGCACAGAGCAGTCACCAAGAAAGGATAAATCTTGTAGAGTTGTTAACAGCTGAAAACGCAGCCTTGGGACAGGAAGAGTCAAGAAACAATATTATTGAACCATTTCAATACTACTTTTATTAACTGTATTTCTTGATTAGTAAGTGGGTTACATATTTAGGTGCAAACAATGCACTTACCTTATTTGAAGAGGGTTTTATAATGCACTCATCTCGCTAAGCCAATTTTTATCCTGTTCTGTCTTTGCTTTATATATTGAAGTAAATTTCTTGTTCAGCCTGCAGCACAGGAACCCAGTGCTAAAACCATACGTTCTGCAGAAAAACAAGGTTTCTGTGCTCCTCCTATCCACCCCCCAGATTTTTGGATCCCAGGTGAAGAAATGTGGCAATTACTTCCAAACTATACAAGCACCAGAATCTCAACCTGTCATTGCAATCTATCACATTTGAAGTGGAGGTCATACGCTCAGCTACCGTGAAGGAGAAAAAGACCAAAGACACACAAGAGCTTTAAAAAGAGGAAAAAACTCTATAATATAGAATCTATAAATTAGGGTCCAGTACAGACAGAAGTTTCATTCACAGGCATTTGGCTACAGCAATAGCATAGCAATCTGCTCTTCAGTTAGTTTACAACTATTCTAAATTAGGATGGGATTTTGTACCAGCTGAGCCTCAAAGCTAAAAAAGAAGCTTTGGGGTATGAGCTTTTGCCTAAAGTTTGGATTCTCGAGGTGGAATTTTAGTGGCTAAGGAACTTTGTCTTGCTTGACATCGCAGATGAAATAAAAACTGTCAGGATTACACCAAGACATTCAGGGACTTTAATAGACCCCTGTCAGAGCCAGGCTTTCAGCCTAGAGTCAAAGTTACAAATCCAGCAGCCCCTGCATAAAACAAGATCCTGTGCTGGCTCCTTCTAGCTAGCAAATGCTCTGCAGGTAGCTGGATCCTAGTGCCACTCAACTCCAGCCGTTTGGCAGGCAGCAAACTAATTCATCAAATCAGCCCCACTGAGTCCAAATCATTGAGGAAACCCTCAGAAACAGCACGAGATTAACTATCACAAACTTCCAATTTTGTTATTTATAGCAACAGCAATAGCCAAATAATCATGTTCTCGGGAGCCTACCTTCTAAAATCCACATTTGTATCATTTTTTTCAAAATTATGCTGGTGAGAGATTGAATATGCAGTTATAACAAAAAGACAAAGCTATTTTTTTTCCCTGATTAATTTTCTTTTCTTTTTCTTTCCAGATCTTTCCAGTAGCTTCCTAGGTGCTATTCAATGCCCCACTGTGGTGCAGAAACTGGTCACCACATCATCTCCCAGCAAGCCCATATTCACAATAGAAACTCCTATTCCCTACCACATGCTCTCTCCCACATATCAACTTCACAAACATCTTTCTTAACTTTCTCAGCAAGTTCAGTTTTCAGTTTTCTGATTTCTTCTGAAGAAGATGAAGAAACCACCACCATCTCCCACATGATGCTTCAGCATCAAGAGATCAGGAGACTTTCTTGTGTGGAATTTCTCTTCACAAGCAGGGATACATCTACTCTCTATTTCTCTGTCATCTCAAGAAACAAGTTTAATTTAGGGAAGCCATCTAGTTCAAAATCAACACATAAAGAAATGAACAACAACAAAAAACACCACTCTCTTTCTTCCATATTACTCTTCCAAAACTCTCCACACACTGAGAGATGAGGAGCAATTTTACCAAATTTAACACCTCTCATAAAGCATATAGTTAGGTCAGATGGGCAATGTCTGTGCAAACAACCTGGTAGTGTTCAGCAACTGAAGCAGAAACAGCATTCAAAACTGATGAGATCATCAATATTTTCTCAAAGTGCTGACAGAAAGCTCACAGTTTTGAGTCATAATACCAGCAGATGAATTAAATTCTGATGAGAGCCTAAGAAGCAGGACAAAGTAAAATAGATATTGTCGCAGTGGGAGGAGAGAAATATAAAGTAAAATCTGCTTCTGGGCCCTTATACTGCTTGGCACACACGTGTTATTGACAGCAGAGCATCTATGGCATCTTTTCTTCCTGCATTGTCACCTGGGGAAAAAATGAAGAGGACTTAAAAGAGCTTGCACCTAGTAGGAAAATCAGCATAAAAGTAGCTAAAAGCAGGCAAAATTTTATTCTTTTGCAGAATTCTACCTACAGTCTTGACTGAATTTTCTGTCTCTCATACCAATTGACTGTCTACACTGCCTTACAGTGCATTGGCATCAAGGTCACTCCATACCTGTCTTTCTTACAGACCTCATGGGATCCTGTTCACTCCATGTTGTTTCCTTTTTCTTAGTTATTTCCCTTGCATAAACATTGTTCTTGCACGTTATGCCTTTACTGTTTACCATGGCCAGAGCTTTGATTTGCCTCTTACTATTCTCTCTGTTCATTAAAGTGCTAGGTCCCATATTCTCTGCCTATCTTGTTTATGAGGGTGCTAACTCTTCAGTACTTGTTTAGTCAATGTCTCTGGGTTTGCATAAAATTTAGCACTGGTTGCTATATTTTTAATTGCAGTTGTAAGTATGACACAACATAACAAAATGTGCAAAACATAAAAAGATTACTTCAGGACTGAAAATAAGAAAAGGCCTAGAAGAAAAGCCTTCAGATTTTCTAGTTCTTGAAAAGAAATTAAGCATGTAATCTGTGGCAACAATAAATGTGTGAAGTAAAACCCTATACTATTTTTTTTTTTGGACTAGTCATGATCATATAAAAATACTAGTTCTTTTACTGTGGAAAGTTAGGGTCTAGATAACCCTGTTTGCTTTCCTGGAATTCCATATGTAACAATACTGCAAAGTCTTGAGGCTTTGCTTCCTTGAGACTCTAAGCTTCTCTAAAAGGACAGGAAGTTTTTGAGATGACTTGGAAGCTGAATGTATGCTAATACACTGGTTAGACATTGTTTAAAATGTGTTGATGTTATATGTATATTCTACAACCTCATTTTAAAACCCCATTTTGAGACAGACTTATATTATTATTCCCATTAAGTAGATAGGGTTGAGCCTATCATCATACTCGGAACTTGAAGCACGGTCAAAAATTAAAACTATAGTACTGTTCAAACCACAAGGCTTTGCTTCAAATACAAATTGCTAGACAATAGGCATTTTCATGAAGTACTAATTGATTATGCAGTACTGCTGGGTGCTACTTTTAATGTAGTATAGATGTTTAGATTCTTTACATGCTAGATTTCAAATCTTTCATAAAATGGATGACCAGACATACAGAAACTCAGAATATTGAATGTCTTACCTACTATATCTTCTCACAGTTTCATTTGGTAAAGCTTAGGATAACGATAACTAATTTTCTTTCTCTCCTAATATGCCCTCATAATTTAAATTGTGCAAACATATATGCAGAAATATAATATATATGAATGTAAAAAAGGAGCTCTGAAGTATCATAGAATGCTAACGTACCCTGCAGCTTTTTGATTACTAAGCTGTGGATTGTGTTTAGACAGGCACTGAGATTACTGATGCAGAAAGCAGAACATTCTTAAGGTAGTTCTATTTATGTTTAAATAATCCAGTATATGTCTTTCACCAAATAGTAGGCATTCATCCCTTCTGAATTGATATTTTGTTCTTTTACAAAGTGTCTGCATATCTGTGTTACAAGTAATGTAAGACTATGCCCATGTGGGACTTTGTGCAGTAGCCAGAGCTATGTCCAAAGCAAATAGGAGACTATTCAGGTGACTTGGGTGGGTGCTGACCTCGTATGTGCCCTTTAAATTAATTCATATATACTTAAACATTAACATTCCCAAACAAATCTTTGTATAACATCAATTTACCCATTACATTACTTTGGGGTAGGTAATTGCTTGAACAGTTGTGCAAGCTGACACTGGGAAGTTTGAAGCAATCATTTTGTTCTGCTGCTGTTGTGAAAAGTGATGGCAGAAAACATCAGAAAGTCTATCAACACCTGTGTCAGATCTGTTAAAGCATTATGAGGGACTGGGCTTGGCAGGGAGCCTGCTCTTTGTTTGAACATAATTAGGTGAAATATCAGTTCTGACGCTTACCAGAGAGCAAAACAATTCATGAAGAAAATCACCAAAACTGAAAGAGAGAAGGCGTATGTTGTTTCTGTCTTTTGCTCTGCTTGGGTGCTGAAATGTGGATCAAGCAAAGGGATTACCTGGAAAACCATCCTCCTTCAGGCTAGGGACACAGGGAAAGGATCTTTCCTTAAGTCTGCAGCTCAGCAAATATTCCTCAGACCTCATTTGCTACTGAAATGTAGGATGTAGGACCAACACAGCAGTTAGGTATCTAAATTCATAAGTGGATCAAAGTGCATTTAAAAACAGAAAGCAAATATTTAAGTCTTCAGACTTAAGAGTTTTAAATAGTGAACACAGATAAGGATTAGGGAATATACATAAACCCTCCACATTTTCTAAGAAGCTTTCCTTGATGCCATGCATAAAATAGCTGCATACTGTACAGTATTTTGTGCTACCTGACAGACACCAAAAAGCACAAGATGCTGAAGTAAATTAAAAGTTCAGTCATAGCTTGATGGCAATTATATTCCTATGAGGAGGAAACCTTACGAAAATTTCTCCTCCACCAAAAGCAACCAAAATAATACAGTTCTTGACTTTCAATTACAGGTACTCAAGTATCTGTATTTTGGTACTGTGGGTCAAATCAGATGAAGACTGAACAGAATTGTGCAACCAACAGGTGATCTTACATAATCTTGTTTTTTGAAGACTGGGAGAGAAAAATAGATCTAGTTAAACCTTAAGCTTATAAATCACTATTCCATTCAAATAATCTAAATCAAAGGGTGTGATTTTAATTATTATAACAGGATGTAATTATGAGGAGATTAAGAAGTAAAATATTCACAAAATAATTGTGCCTTTCTTCTACAAATTAAATGAGACAAAATGTATTTTGTGGTTCGGAAGGTTAGCTAATACTAATGCAGTCCCTATATTTACTGATGTGAATCTTCAATAGTCAAATGAGTTCCAATCAATTTTCTCATATAAGCTACATGTACGAATTTTAACTGGCATATTAGTTAGATGTCATCTATTGGCTCTTCTGGGAAATAAGAAATCCCTGTACAAGATCATCAAATTAGTTTTCACCAATTGTATAAAATGATATTAAGTAATACCAGTCCATGTTTTATTTATTTAGAAGTCTGCATCAGGAATTGATAAGTCAAACCCAGCAAAACAGTCCCAAGTGTAAACTTTATGAAAATGTCTATTTCAAACCACTGAGCAAATGTGACAATTTTTAATTACTTGGTCGCATGTAACACACACACAACTTCTGTGAGAGATTAAACTATGGAATTAGATTTCCATCCCTGCTAAAGCACTAGAAGCTTAGAGATCCAGAGGTATAACGAGGCAGAACCTGTTCCTCCATGATGAAAATGGCATACCAGATTGTGTAGCCATTTGACATCATCTGATGAAGGGAGATCACAAATCACCAGTAAGCAGTAATGTATGAACAATAAAGACTCAGAGATCTTCCCAGTATTTTTTTTTTCATTAAATATTACCAATCCTCATGCTTCTCAGTAATTTACTACAAATTAGTCAAAAATGGCATTGGCATCTTCACAACATCAGCCAGAATCCCCTACCACCTGAACTAAACAAAAGCTTTCAAATCTTGTATGGCAAAAAAAGTTTGCCAAATTAAGCTATGGTAATCATGTCAATTTAATCAAAATTGGAAACTACCTACTATAAAAATACTTAACTGATATTAAGATATTGTGCAAAGATGAAGTGAAATTTAAGATCTCAGAACTACAGCTATCAATTATGAATGAAAAGGGAATGCAACAAATAAAGACACCTAAACTGACCTAGGTAAACAGTTCTCTAGTAGTGTGCCTAAACCACTTGGGAGTGAATAGGACAGGATTGTCTTGTGGTCATGTAGCTAGTAATTATTAAATTCTCCCTCTTACCTTATTTTAAACTTCCACTTAAAATTAAGCATTATTTATTGCTACCAATTTATTTTAATGCATATACCAACCCAGTAGCTGGGGATTTTTACAGTTCTTTTTTATAAACTTATTCTGCTTTAAAGTACTCAGTTTCAGCCTGGACTCAAAAATATTTCAGTTTCTTAATACTTGTCAGCAATACTCATGAAAAAAAAAAAAAAGAATAATAAAAAAATGGGGATTTTCTAAATTAAATGTGGTGCGTTATCTCTCTCTTCAGTCAACAAGGAGAGGTAGGTACCTCCTAAAGACAAATCACAGCACAAATTGTAGCTGACGTAGACAGTGAATTCCCTCACCATGTGGTTACATCAGCCAAGGATGTCTTCAGAGTACCCAGTTAGAGCTAAACCTCATGGAAAATGGAAAATAGAAGGGGAAAACTGTTCCTCTCAGATGTTATTTTATAACTCCACTATCAACATATGAATACACATTCGGGCTATCATTTCTGAGGGGTTGAAAAGAATCTCTGTTTAAGTACTTAGCAGTGCTGATAGGTCATTTTAGTACCTGGCACCATTGAAAACCTCCTGAGTTTTATGCAGTGCCAAAGAACAGAAAGGTTTTTTACAGTATGCATGAAAAGCCACTATTCCTTGGAGGCTTGTAGGTGAGGAGTGCACACTTCCAGAGGACCCTGAGTACAAGCAACTATCTATAGGACTCGGCTTCAAGGGGATGGGAAGAACAGGAAGGTGTGAGAGAGACAACTGGTGCAGCACAAGAAATACCCAGTGGACTGTGTTCCTCTGCAACGGCTTCAGTTAACTTGTTCTACTTCTATTTCATGTCATTCCCACACAGAAAAATGATATTCACTGTGAACATAATGAAGGCATACTGAGAGCTAAGCATAAGTAAACATGTAAGTGTTTTCTAAAGATTACACAAACAGTGCAATAACTCAGAAAACTAGAGCTACGGGTGGAAATTTTGAAATACAGTTAATACAAATTTCTCTTGCTATTTATGTAAAAATATTGGGCATAAAGCACACAACCAGAGTACCTCAAATAGCTTAAAAGCTCCTTTGGAAGAATGTTCCAAAGGGGGATGAAAAAAAAGAAAACAAAACCAACCACCTTTAAAGGAGTATTTATCTGTAAGAATAGGCAATTAACAGCAGCAAACACAGTTTTCCTGTTATTAAATTATAGCACTGTAGCCTAAATTAGTCAAGATGTGACCACTGAAGATACAATAATTCATTTCAAACACCTAATCTTTATGTATGCTTATGTATTCTAATATAAGGAATGAAATATGTATGCTGAACAATGTATTCAATAATCTGTGACACATAACGCATCTATACACAATGAAATAAATCACAAAACTCCCACGAACTTCAATTAAGTGATATATATTGATATATATTGACATATATATATATAAACACCTTGAATAAATAGCCAAAGTATAGGTTACAAAATAGAGACTTGGTTCAGGGACAGATTTGATATGTCAGTCTCATTCTCCTGCATAAGACTTACGAAAATAAATCTGATGGCACCTTCAGCTGGATTTAAAAAGACTCAAGGAATTGTTCTGGCATAACCCTTAAAGCTTAACTGTGCATATTCTTCACTTTGGCAAAAGTAACTTCTGCTTGCATGGATTTAGTGACGCAGCAAAATGTCACTGACTCTTCTGCTTTTATAAAGATCCAACACTTCAGAGTGAAACTCTGGCCATGCTGAAGTTAGAAGGACTTTTGCAGTGTATTTAAACAGAGCCAAGATTTCTTCCTTGTATTTGAATGTTAGGACTGAAGGCAAATGACTAACGCTGCTGACTAAGCCCTGGCTTGAGGTTATGGAAAAAGGGAGGTACAAGGGCAGAGAAAAGGAGACTGAAAAAATGATAAAAGGGCTAATAAAGGTTTCATATCACTATTCCCAGATTAACATGTCAGTACCTGTTCAGGACCTGATTGCATTGGCAACTACTTCATAACATGGTGTATTAGGCAGTGTGTCAATTGCTAACAATATTCATCTACTTATTAAGATATAGGTGTAAACTCATGTAAGTTCAGTGAATTTTTCAATGCTTTATCTTAAATAAGTTTTAAAGTCAAATGGTATTGACATTCAAAACATGCTGGTTTTGTTGCACTCCAAAGGTTTGAAAAGTTATCACTTTTCTCAAATGATTTCAACAGGAAAAAAAAAAAAAAAAAAAAGATAAGGTAAATTATTTCAGGAAGGCCAAACTATTTTGGTTTGATGTAGTCAAAGCAAACTTACTCAATGTTGCTTGTTGAAACAACACTCCTTTTCAATATACCCACAATCATCATAAAACAGTTTAAAAAGGTGACATCCAACCAGATATTTTTTATCTGAAACTTTTTTTTTTTCTTTTTTTTTTTCACAGCTCTAGATGAGTTGCACATTCAGCTGGCACTGAGTGGAAAACTCAGTGGAAGAAAGGAATTAAAATGGAGAATGAAATAACAACCTTTTTATCATGGTCCAATCCTGAAGAACACATAAGATTTTACTGCCATCACCTCTGGTGTGCTTGTCTGTTCCATCATTAAATGGGTGAGTCTGTCATCACTGGTCCTGAATTTGCTGGAAAAACATTGGTCAGTGGAGCTATGACAGCTCAGAAAAAATGCCCCATTGACTTCTCTCTTTCAGTGACAAAGGGAAATGTTCTTTCAGTAGGAGACAGTATTGACAACCTTTTCCTGTTGACTATAAAGGTCAAAAATACAGAAAATGTAACAAAACAAAGCAAAACAAAAATTTTGCTAAAGAGCCATGAACCACCACTGACACCAAATACTTTGCTTTAGTTTACATCAATTCTTAGCAAGGGTCACTAGCTACCTTCTCTTTGGCTTTATTTACCCCATAACAGTAACAATAGTGATGCTGACTCCTCTTTTGCTATAAGTGTGATTCCAAATTTGAGAGCCTTAATCTGATCTGTTGGATCAGGAAAACATCCAGAACTTGTTTCCATACATCAGTACAGAAATGCAGCAGCAGAAAGCACAGTCCGAAGTATCACTGTGTGCATGTATTTTCCCCAAATCCTTTCTGAACAGCTGTGATGGTCTCATGTTTCTTGCATAAATGATCGTCCTCTTTAGAAGAGAAACAGGGAATACTTTCGGGACAGATCATGGTTTTTTCTACAGCACTGCAGCTGGGAGGATGCTGAGCAGTCACTGGCATCCAGGCATTTGAAGCAGCCTCGGAGCTGCACACATCCCATGATTTTGTCCACCACTTCAACCACCACATTTCCAGTTCAGATGTCTGTTGCTGATGCTTAGTCCTCACACCCTGTGTCCATCTCCTGCCTGGATTTGCCATCTGCATCTCCACTCTTACCCGTTGGTCCTGGTGTGTGCCATTACCTGGGACGACAAGCTGGGAACTGCTGCTATGGTAAATATGAACTGCACACTGCGCTTCTTAGTATTTTGAGCCTCTTTATCTTTTACTGAAGAACCAGGTGCATCCTCAAAGAGCAACAGCACACATAGCGGCAGTATATATATATATATATATCTTTGCTGTGCTAACCTTGTGCAGAAAGCACAGTTATAACATCCTAGCAAGTTTTTCTGGGAGCACAGAAACAAATCTCCTTAAGCAGATTAGTTTATGCACAACTCCAAGCACATGCCTATTTGAAAATATGTATTGATGCTGGTGCCTCCCTCTGTGCAGAGGTAGCTGCCCCACTTTAAAGGATTCACAATGTGCCAATGGGGCTAAATGGTTCCACTTTCTGACATCCCTTTCTTCTTCCCTGCTACAGGCATCATTTTCTGTGCTAGCCTCCAGGCTCCCTGATCTCAGGGAGCACAACCATGTCTAGCCTGGGGTAGACTCTCAGGAGGGAGATGGAAAAGCTTATTTGCACTTGGCTCCCATTTCCCTCACACCCACACAGGTTCAGGCACAATCAAGCCTGTTGTGTTTGAACAACTCTTCTATTCATTTTTCTCCCCCTGGGAGCTCACAGCTTGAGTAAGAGCTTATCTTTTATCTGGATGAAAAGAATACCAGCTGAATTTAGCAGCTTTTCTTGCATCCAGCTTGCATTAGGGGGTCTGATCCAAAACCTATGGCAGCTTTTCCAGTTATTTCAAAGAGGTCTGGATTGTGCTTTTAGCAACAGAACTGTCTTCTGATGAAACTAATTGTCCAACAGAGGCTGGTGAGATGCATACAGCCAAACTGTCCCAGACTGTCACTGACATTCACAGTTTTAGCTAGGTGGCCCTGTAAGTACACCTAACTGAAAGAAAAGAATAATGTGACATTTTTTTCCAAGTGCTGTGATCCCTGCAGCAGACAGAAAGGTTATTACCCTGGGTAAAAAAAGCCAGCCACTGATTCATTGTGTACTGATTCAGTAATTTATTTCAATAACCTCTTGATTCCACTGCCACTACAGAGGCCACTAAGTAGAAACCAGGGATTCATTAAACATGTTCATTCAGAATGTGTCATTCATCTTTCCTCTAAAATCTACCAGTAATTATGGGTACTATCCGGGAGATAACACGCCCCTGAAAGTTCCTCCACATTGAACAAGTCTTGATTCAATGGCAATATTTCAAGATAGATTTACCTATTCAAATTTTTCCTGGTTTACACAACGTATTTTAGGAAGATCAAATGACTGCTGATTTTCTTTACATACGTAGTAAAAGAGAGACAAACTTATTCAGTTTCCTGTTTATCTGCAGGATGGTTTCCAATCTTCATAGACTCATAGAAAGGCTTGGGTTGGAAGAGACCTTAAAGACCATCTAACTCCAACCCCCTGCCACGGGCAGACATCTTCCACTAAACCAGGTTGCTCAAAGCCCCATACTGGCTGGCCTTAAACACTTCCAGGGATGGGGCAATCTTAACATTTGGATGCTTTGTGTCAATCTTATGTAAATAATTTCTGTACATAGATGATTTGGTAAACAATTTGTCATCCATTAGAATTAAAAAAAAAAAAAAAGGAAGGAAAGGAAAGGAAAGGAAAGGAAAGGAAAGGAAAGGAAAGGAAAGGAAAGGAAAGGAAAGGAAAGGAAAAGGAAAGGAAAGGAAAGGAAAGGAAAGGAAAGGAAAGGAAAGGAAAGGAAAGGAAAGGAAAGGAAAGGAAAGGAAAGGAAAGGAAAGGAAAGGAAAGGAAAGGAAAGGAAAGGAAAGGAAAGGAAAGGAAGGAAAGGAAAGGAAAGGAAAGGAAAGAAAGGAAAGGAAAGGAAAGGAAAGGAAAGGAAAGGAAAGGAAAGGAAAGGAAAGGAAAGGAAAGGAAAGGAAAGGAAAGGAAAGGAAAGGAAAGGAAAGGAAAGGAAAGGAAAGGAAAGGAAAGGAAAGGAAAGGAAAGGAAAGGAAAGGAAAGGAAAGGAAAGGAAAGGAAAGGAAAGGAAAGGAAAGGAAAGGAAAGGAAAGGAAAGGAAGAAAGGAAAGGAAAGGAAAGGAAAGGAAAGGAAAGGAAAGGAAAGGAAAGGAAAGGAAAGGAAAGGAAAGGAAAGGAAAGGAAAGGAAAGGAAAGGAAGGAAAGCTTAACTTCTTTTTAAAGAAAACTGCTATTTTTTTCTTTTTTTTCCCTAAAAAAAAACATAAATAATAAGATTAGTCAAACTTGGATTATTCAGTATTCAGCCACAGGACACAGAGGGTCTAGAGTGCCAATACTCATCCTTTTCACACATCTGTTCCTTTGGTTTGCTCTCTTCTAAATTCCTTCAATATCCAAAATCTACTTGGTAGATAACCTGGTACTAGAGAGAACTCCAGAAAATGTTTATAGTCCCTAACATGCCTTACTGGAAGAGAACAATATCAGTCTGTTGTGGCCTTAACACAAACAAATATTGTAAGGACATCACAAAGCAAAGAGGAACAACAGCATCTTCAGGCTGGAGAAGAGCTGTGTGTGCTGAGCACACCTGAAAATTAATCCTATTGCAATGTACTTCACAGAGCTCTTCATCAGTTTATACTTGTTCCATACCACCAGTTTCATAAGATTCCCTTCGTTCTTTATTTCTTTACCTTTGAGAGGCATGAAGCTCACTATTGTGAGCTTTTACCAGATTTTTAAAAGCAACTTTCTAATGAGATGCAAACATACCTAAAGAGATATTTCACCTCCATCTTTCTGTATGACTTGAATGAAGGAAAGACGTGGAAGTATTTGACTAACAAGATCTTTCTAGATCTTTATTGGCATCTTTGAGCACCCAAGCATGCTGAAAATTCAGGTCTTTTGCTATTGCAACTAGAAAATAATATGATAGATGATATCACTGCATGTTGAAACTATAGCAATATTGTCTACAGACCTAATTTCTATTCAGTTTGATTTTCAGTTCAACCAGACCAAGCAGGGCATGAATTGCATGACATAAACAGTCATGCTTAATCTGGGATGTAGAACTGACAATTACATAGCCTTCTGGTCTAAAGAGAAGAGAAAAATCTCTTCAAAGGAGAAAAATAAATCATTTTTAATAATTGTATAATATGTCATTATAAATGCAAACAATGTTGAAGAATTAAATTTTTTTTGAACAAGTCAGTCAAGACCCATGACATTAAGAATTAGACCTAGAGATTTTCCTGCAAACAAGACTATATCTTTTTTTTTTTTTTTTTTCAGATTTGTCCTGGCCATCCATTTTCAAAAATTAAAAATAAAATAAGATTTTAAATCTTGTTGGCCCCATAAGAATACAAAACTTTTTTTTTTTTTTTTTCTGAGTCACTTGCACATAGTAAAGGAAAAAAGACATTAGGTAGCCTTGTACTGCTTTTATCTATGTTAGCATTCTCTGCTTAAGGAAGGATAGCTTTTACAGAGGATGGACAACAAAAAAACAAATAAAAAAAAAAATCAGTGTTGGTTCCATCTTGCCGATACATTGGCTAGTGGAGCTGAGCTAACCTGAGTGAGCATGTAAGAGGAACTAAACCACGCCAAATAGAGAGTTGGAATAGTTTCCTGTCTTCCAGAGTAAGGATTAAGCTAGGACCAAGTTTTCGAACTCCTGAAGTTCACAATTTGGATGCAGCTCTGTATGGAAGACAGCAAATCTGTTCATAGCCCCTTAGTAAGGGCTAAGATTACTTCCATTAGCTGCCCCCAGAATTTGATTAGCAGTATTTAAAGGTATTTTGTACTTTTACAACACAGCAGGCAATTCTGTCACAGGGAAAGGATATATATTATATTGTCAAATCGAAATGAAAAAGACACATAAACACCAGGAGATTTATTGCACATTTCCAATACTTTGTGACCTTACATTGTAAAGGCTAGAGACAATACAATGTGCTACTTTGATAAACAATAGTTTTGAAAACTGAAATGCTCCGGTTCTGGGGAAGCTCAAGACTGATCCCTAAAAAACTACCTAGTATATACTTGCACCTACATTCAGAGACTGAGACTAAAGTTTCCTTACACATCAAACGTATCGGGTTTTATGCTGAAATATCAGTCTCCCTAGTGAGAGGTCAGATTATTTATGGAAGAGACTGAAGAGTTAATTGCAGAGTAATAAGTGTTATCCACAGTGAAAGGAAAGTAGTAGTACATGTCACCTTGCACAGCACCAGCTTCTGAATTCAGAATGGCCCAATTTCTGTCAGAGCTGCTGGTAACACAAATGAGGTGAACAAGTTGAGCTTATTTGTCATTATGAATGCCTCTTAAGATCAAAAGGTCTTATTGCTGCTAAAGGCAGAATCTTTATTATAAGTTACACGAATTGCATGAGAACCCTTTTATTTTAACATAATTCTCCTTTAATTCAACATGAGGTATACAGTTGATATGTGCATATTTCAGCTATTTATGTGCTGTTGAACATTATCTTTTGCTGCTGTTCATTTCTTCTTTTGTTGTGTATAGAATAAAGCCCACATATCTGTCTAACCCTGCTCACCTTTCTAGTCCTATTTCAATATTTTTTTACTCCATCAAACATATTTATGATTAGACAAACAAAAAAAAAAGGCTTTTTCTTGCTTTTTTTCCCCCAAAGCTTTCATTTACTCTCATATCACTCTGTTTTCTTTCTTGCATTAACATCAAACAGTTCATCTGTGAAGACAGTCACTCATCAAAATCACTTGGAGTAATTTCAATTTCACACTGATCATGCAGATCTGAAACCTTTCCAAGCAGATATTTTCATCATAAGAGAAAATTTGGTCTCCTGTTGGAGTTGTTGGTATTTCAGTTCTGTTTCTTGTTAACTCTTGGAATAGATGTGTCATGGGAGCCTACCTACAAAATTGAATTGATTGCAACAGTGATTCAGGATTAAACAAGATTATTGTATTTCTTCCCAAGAAGCATTTTTGCTGCATCTTTTTCTTTTTTTTCTTTTATTTTTTGCTTCCATTTCACTCTGAAACATGGCCCTTGGGGACAATATAAAATCAGTTTCTGTTCTTGTCCCACCTTCTTATGTTGTTTTTATGTTATTAGTTATGTTGTAGTCACATCTGGAGTCCTCAGTCAATACCAGAGACGCAGTGATGACAGGTACTGCACAGATTGTGAAGACCATTACTATTCAAACAGCTTTCTAAATACATAAACAAAGGCATAGAAGGTGGAGCACAGGGACAAAATTCTTACGATTATACATCAGCTCTAAGAACATGTCCTAGCTCTTCTGAATTTCCTGCCCATGTTCAGTTTATATCTTCTTCTATACTATTGGATATGTGCAGATTTGCAACTGTCTTCTACAGACCGAGATTTTATTGGTGATGGTAAAACCTAGTTTTGAATGCTTAGAACTCATCACAGGAATATAAATCATTACTTATAAAGTTCAATAACTAGGGCGACTTAATATCTTAAGAAAATATTTACTGCTTTCTTCTAACTTTATAAAACTAGTCCAAAGCATTTAAATCACAAACAAGATTTTGAAAGTTTTCTTCACAGATTATTTTTTCAGAATAGAAGAATATTAAATGTGTTAGATGTTATGTTCACATATTCAGTGTTTCTTCAGATTTCAAAGTATTTTCGTTATCTTGTGAGGACAGAACTCTAGTGCAGGAGAGAAAGTGAATGAGAAAATGAATAAGTGAACCATGTCAAAGAGCAAATATAATTGGATCTAGCTCTTATATCAGTATCATGCACGGTCAACAGAAAATACAGTTTTATTCATTTGTTTTCCTGTGTACTGAGGTACATTGTTCAAGGGTTGGTTTTGGTTTGTTTTTTTGCCTCTCCTCTTTTATGTACTAAAACTTAAAGTATTTACAATATGTTCTAGAAAAGAGACATGCTGTATATTATGATAATGCATGACCTGAAAAATACACTGATGATTAAGTCACTGGAAGGTTGAATTTCTGAAGCAATCTCAACAATGTTGTTTTTAAGAAAGTGGATCCTGGGGGGATAGTATGAATAATAATGACTCTTCAAAATTCATCAAGTGAGATTAAAGGTAAACAACGTATCAATTTATACCAGTTTTTATGACTATATATAGTACAGGTGAAGTTCAAAATCCTGGACATTTATTTAATCTTATCCAATTAAATGAAGTCTTACTTGGCTCTTTCATACAACTTTATACTTCAAGGGAAGTCTTCAACCTCTACTATGTTCAAAGGAGGTGGCTTGTGGTGAGTCTGTTCTATTCTGTTTTATGATGTTTGTTTTTTGTTTGTTTGTTTGTTTTTCTTTGTAAGGGTCTCCTATGGACCCAGATTCTCCCCAGAATAAAGGGTGCATTATGTGTAAACCAAGTTTATATTATGTTCAGTTCTAATCTGGCATTATGATAGTACTGCCCAGAATCAGGAAATACTGAAAAATTCTGTGACTCTCCAGGAGGTAGATATACAGATAACATTAAAAGGTATCTGAATTCATGAAAGTAAGAATCACAGGCACTGTGGATCCAGACTGTGTTCAACCAAGCACGCCTTGTATTCTTGAACAAGAAAGAGTCTGTAGGTAAGCACACCTTCATTACATGACATTTTCAGGTAATAATTGCTTATTTTTCCTTAGGAACAAACTGGATATCTCCTCATCAGCTCACAACCTCCAGGAGACTTGTCTGGAGAATAGATTGGGAAGCTTGAATCTGATTTTGTTTCTAAACCTGCAAATTAGAAATTATCCTGTGTATCAGTACAAGCATATTCAAAACTACAGACTGTAGGGTGATGATCATAAATTACGGCAAGGGAAATTCAGTTCAATAATAATAAATAATAATAATAAAAATCCCCACAAGGCTATTCAAACACTGAAACAAGTTGCACAGAGAAGTTGTGGAATCTCTGCCCCTGAAGAAATCCCAGGACGATGTCCTGAGCAGTTGTTCTAACTTAACTGTTAGATCCAACTTCAATGGCCTGGTCTAAGCAGAAGGAAAGTCTCACTGACCTCCAGAGGTCCCTTCTAGCCTGCATGACTCAAATGGATTTTGGTTTATTCTTCAGCTCTTGTGCTTACCCCAAAAAAAGATAGTTGTCTCCATTTTCCTCAGCAGCTCAGAAGTTAGTGCACTCATCCAGGATTTGGAACACATGCCTGATTTACTCTTTCCCTGAGAGGATTCAAAACAACTCTTTAACTCTTTTTTTTTTTTTTTTTTTCAGGAGAATGCACTAACCACCAGACAACAACTATTCTAGGGTGAAAAGAGGGAAGGAAATTCTTGACCTCTATCCTTTTTTTTCCTCTGCTTTTGGAGAGGCGGGTGACCTATTCACTGTAAACACCAGTGATAGGACCCACGGGAATGGTGTTAAGCTGACGTGGGGGAAGTTTAGGCTGGACATCAGGAAGAGGGTCTTCACCAAGAGGGTGGTCGCACACTGGAACAGGCTCTCCAGGGACATAGTCACTGCACCAAGCCTGTCTGAATTTAAAAAGTGATTGAACTGTGCTCTTAGTCACATGGTCTACACATGGTCTAAACTTTGGGCAGACCTGTGCGGTGCCAAGAGTTGGACTAGATGATCTTTATGGGTCCCTTCCAACTCGGGATATTCTATGATTCTATGATTCTATGATTCTTTAGAGTCTGATTCATTTCATATAATACAATTAAAGATTCATTAGTTCAGACAGGGAGAGAGAGTTTAAATCTCTATCCTACTGGTTGATGTTTTCATCAGGTGAAGTTCTGGTATGTGCTTTCTGCTCCAAGATCTTTTACAGTATTTTATCCAGTAACTGTTTCATTGAGAAAATATAAGCAGTCTTTGGTATTTCAGTACTGACAAGAACAGGAAACTAAGTTATAAACAACAGTCTAATCCACATTTTTTTTCCCCTCTTTCTTTCGCCCTCTATACTTCAAAAAAATCATTGTTTTCTCTATCACATATGGAAGAGGTTCAATAAGCCTTTAACCTTATGCTTAGGTCATGGAGTAATGAAAATGAACAGAAGGGAGGTAACACCCTTTCTTCTTCCAAGTTAAGTGCAAGGATTTCACCTCATCCTCTCTGCTCCAGTGAAAACAATTGTGGTTACTGCGACTTGGTTAGACCTTGAGATATTAAGAGAGCTAATTACAGGATGACTTCATCAGGGCCTTCATACAATGTGGGAGAAGGAATTTGTGTCTTCTGCAAGAGCTTGGATAGTTAGATGTTAGGTGGCAGATAGTAAAGCCCTGGAATCCTTTACGGATTGAACACTGGTAGATGGCTCTTGCTTAAGGCTACATAGGAAGTGTTTGGCAAATTTGAACCCTTCTTTCTAAACTGACATTAATACCATTACCAGTTAACTATTCCTCCACCACCTCCTTATGAAAAATACAGTATATAATAAGAATAAAAGAAAAATGTATATATCTAGTTTGTCTTCACATAATTTCTCTCTCTCTCTTTTTTTTTTTTTTTTTTTTTTTTTTGGTGTATGTGTGTGTGACTTGTGGAACTTCAAACTTCAATATATTATATCAATAAAACAAAACTCTGTACCTCCTGTTATCTCTCATTTAGAATATCTTCCTCTCTATATTCCAATACAGGATAATTTGTTAGCACACCACCTGCTTCTCTTCCACATGACCACAATAATATTCCAGTAACAACAACTGTAACAACCCATCTTCACAAGACATCCATCTGAGTATTATCTGACTTCCAACTAACCCTTCTTATGAATAATGTCATGAACAGGAAAATATTTTTTATATATTTGTTACATATGACATGAAATCTTTGATCTTCCTAACGTTTAAAGAAGAATAGATACCATCAGGAAGAGAAAAACTATTATAATCTTAGACTACACACTGAGACATATTTGTCGTATAAAAAATAGCAACATGCTAGGAACCATACCTTGCTTCCAAGGAGTAAAATAAGCAGCCCTCTAAATGCTGTCACAGAGCACTCTTCTTTTTAATTTAGAAAATATTACATTAGGAAATGCTGAACTTCCTTAAAAAACATAGTAGTTGTGTTAATCCTTAGCTGTGGAAAGGCTTGAAAGAACTAAACTCTTCTCACGAGATGGCACATACTGTACCGATCTATACCCTCATCATGCTTAATTTGTCAACTCTCCAACTGAAGGATAAAATTCACTTCCATCTCAGAGCAAACTTGACAGTCAGTAAGAATCACAATAAAGTAATTTTTGATTTTTTATAGTTTTTATTTAAGATAAGGCATTTTGATTTTTTCTTCATTTTTATTAACAAAATAATACAAGTCCCCCACCTGCCAATACATTCACTAATGCTGTCTCTTCTAGAGGATATAAATTGACTTTTGATACCTCCACACTTAATCAAGTCATCTCAGGTTCTCTTTTAGTCAAAGGAAAAAAATAACTATCTCAGAGTGTGATTTGTTTGACCAAAGGTAGATATGTACTTTAACAAGCAATTAACAAAGCCCTACCATTTCTTGCTTGTGTTCTTTTATTATAAAAGGTCTTTAGTGAATAGCCATAACTTGAATAGCTGCACTGTAGAATCTTTGTTCAGAAAAATCTTACCATTGATATTAGATTCATACAATGCAATTTTAGCCAGTGAAACTCTGAACATCTAATCTCTGATCATTTAGGCTTCCTCTAGGAACATCGTCTTACTCTGTTAGACACAAATCAGACATATCTATACTGTACAATAATTTTTATACCAGAATCTTTATAATTTCAATTGTTTTTGCTGAAATGGAGCCATAGAATCATAGAATCATTTAGGCTGGAAAAGACCTCTAAGATCATCTGGTCCAACCTTTAACCTAGTACTGCCAATTCCACCATTAAACCATGTCACTAAACTCCACATCTACATGTTTTTGGAAAACCTCCAGGGATGGTGACTCAGCTACTTCTCTGGGTGGGCTGTTCCAATACTTCTCAACCCTTTCAGTGAAGAAATTTTTCCTAGTATCCAACTTAAACCTCTCCAGTGCAACTTACGGCCATTTCCTTGTCTTATCACTTGGTGCTTGGAAGAAGAGACCAATCCCCACCTCGCTATAGCCGCCTTTAAGGTAATTGTAGAGAAATGCCCAGGTAATACTATATGACTTATTATGTGAAAGGACATAAGCTCTCTGTAGAATTATTCCAAGTGATGACAATAATTATTTATCACCACAAGGAACCTGAGATAACAGCACCCACTGTGTTCACACAGTACACAACAGTAGCCAAGACTTTTCACAAGAGGACAAATCAAAAGCTTTTTTATAGTGCTGCCTATTAAAAGAGCATAGTGAGGCTATTTTTTTTAGAGCCTCTTTTTTTTTTTCCAGTATGATATTTGCTGCAACTCATTGCACAGCAACTTTGTGATAGGATGTAGTTTCACCAAAATGTTTTACATAAACATGTAATCTCTTTTAATTTCCTTCCACAAAAACAAGTGCTCACTTGGCTCGTCTAAAAACCCATCTGTAAGAGTAAGGGTTTTTCTTTAAATTTCTCTCAAGGATGAGGGGAGGCCTCATGGCAGCCTGCAGGTCCCTCACAAGCGGAGCGGAGGGGCAGGTGCTGAGCTCTGCTCTCTGGGGACAGGGACAGGACCCGAGGGAACGGCATGGAGCTGGGACAGGGGAGAGTCAGGCTGGGTGTTAGGGAAAGGTTCTGCACCCAGAGGGTGGTCGGGCACTGCAACAGGCTCCCCAGGGCAGTGGTCATGGCACCGAGCTGCCAGAGTTCAAGAAGCATTTGGACCAACGCTCTCAGACACATGGGCTGATTGTTGGGTGGTTCTGTGTGGAGCCAGGAGTTGAACTCGATGATCTTTGTGTTTCTCTTCCAACTCAAGATATTTTATGATTCTATTCTATGATTTTGCTGGACAATTTGAGTTTTTCTATGTACTCCTTGTATCCAGTGAAAAGCTGAGCAGAACAATCACTTGTCTTCAAGGTTGAATCCTGTTTCATTGCTATTGACAAGTGTAAATTTTCATGAGTGGGTAGAAAAAGATGAGAAAACAAGAAAAAGTCTTTTCTGCGGTCAAAATTGTAAGTTACAAATTGCAGCAGAATTCATGGAGTGACCATTTAATGGAAACTTAAAGCTGTAATAGCATGCCATAAAATTTCTTACAGCATAACTAGAATTTTGTTGTCACACAAAATTGCACAATTATGACATCATCATGGGAAATGATGTTGTCAGAGTAGGTCTGAAAATTCAGTCTTCAGTGGCTTTTACTTTTCCACTCATGTCAGAATCATTGATTTTTTTTCCTCTTATCACTTTTTCTCTAGTGACCTATTTATTAGGTAAACAAGATTCTTACCCTTTTACTTTTTATTTAATTGCCTGTGATTATTAAAGAGCCATTCATTTTCAGACATGGTTTTAGCACTCTCAACTACAGACTATTGTTAACTCCCCTTATATTACAGTAATTTTACACATCAAAAGTCAATAAAAATAAAAACAGGCATTTTTAAGCCTCTGTCTGTTTTATCACTTGCTGAATCTATGCACAGTAAAAGGTGTTCTCTGTAAGAGCTGGAAACTCATATGTTGCCGACATTTAAAGAGGAGGCTGTGTGGTCTGGGAGAGATGTTTTCAAATTGGAAACATTGATAGCAGACCTCTGAGGTTATGCAAGGAGGGTTTTCTTTCTTTTTCTGTGTTCACAGATCATCAGTTGCCATTAGAAAAACATCTGAATACATTTAAAAGTATGTAAATTCATCAGATTATACCATCAAAATTTCTTCAACAAAAAACATTTGATCTTCAAGCCAGCAAAGCTATTACTAAACTTTTGTCCTATCTTAGGTGATTTACACATCTTTATAAGCACCATTCATTGAAATTAAGCCTTCAGGTAGTTTGCATAGTCAGATGATCTGCAAAAAGCAGAGGTAGAGCCAGGAGTTGTGCAATGAAGAACAGTATGGAAGGGGACTCAGCAATTTGGGCTACTGATGATAAGGGGCACACTGTTGGGAACCAGGGATTTGACCATTGTACCCATCTTTTCACATCACCTGCCCACACAAATCTGTGACAATGTTGAGTCAGGAAGTTTTATATTCTTTATCCTGACAAAAATGCCATCTGTAAAAACCGCGTCTCAGAATGGTCTTCAACGCCCTCCTAAACACTGGTAAGGAGTTATGACCCAGTGCGTTGAAGCCTCAGTTAAGTTTTCATAAGTTCTCTTCAGGTTGTACCAAACACATTCAGATAGTTATATCATATATATATGAAAATAAATATAAAAAGATATAAGAATTAATCTGCATTGGGGTAAATCTAACCTGAGAGCGCACTGGTGTCTCCCAGACATTCTTCTTCAGTGTTTCTGAACTCCTATGAACTCACACACAGGAAATTTAAAGCAGCACTGCTGAGAAGAGATTCCTCTGTGAAATTTTCTTGTCAACACACAATTGCAACCAGAACACCACTAGCACTTGTAGACAGCAATATCAGAACCCAGATAGATAAATTGGTAGACTAAATTGAAACCAGTGCGTTGAAGCTAATGAGAGTTGGAATCACTTTTTAACTGGCAGAGGCCTTCAGCAGTTTGAAGATTCAACCGCAGAACTGATATTGATTCCTTGAAATGAAGACCAGTAATAATAATTAAAAAGGAAAAAAAAAAAAAAGTACAAGCGATCAGACAGGATAGGAAGCGGAGGTGGAGCAGATGGGGGATAGGGTGGAAAGAGACCATCTTGAGCAAGAACAAGCAGTTCTGAGGAAGGGGAATGCTAAATTATACATCTTCAGCTAGTCTGTGATGTCTGATAGATGTTTCCTGGGAGTTATGTAACACAGTAATTGCTGTTATTTTTTTCATACCACGCTGATTTTATTAAACCATTCAGCAAATGCTAATTTCAGAGTAGCTTTTCCAATTAGTCATGACATTTCATGGGTATCTCTGCCAGTGAGCAGATTCTTCCACCTTTGCTCCTACCAAGAAACGTTTTTACCCCTTCAGAAAATGCCTCATGTTTCTCAGGGTAAAGATTGTAAAATCTGCCCTCAACATTTTGCAGTACACAAGTCATTCATTTAGTCTTAGGATCAATCAAAAAAAAAAAAAAAAAGATGACTCTTGCACATGATGCTCTCCATAGTCAATTGGAAAATTATATCTGGATCTAAATTTTAATAGACAAAGCAAACATTTGTATTTATATCCAGGATTCCAGGATTTAAAAGAAAAAAAAAAAAGGCTTTTTTCAGGGAAACAGGGATAAATTATTACTTTTCTTCTTTAACTAGTTTAGATATGATTGTTCCCATATGCAGATTTTCATCTGAAAACTGAAAAAAACTTGATAATTCTCACTTTAAAAAAGTCTTAGACTTTTTTTCAGATTGCTGAAAACTAACTTTAAAAAAAAATGTTCAATAGAACATTTTCAAACTGCTCTATTAGATATGATAGCAGAGTGCTATTCAGTCTTTTCATTTGCAGATAGGTAATGCACTGAAGGATGATGACTTATCTAGCACAAGAAGATTGTCTGATCTGCTGTATATTATAACAATTCTTTGTTTATTTAATACAGCAATGAACATCTTTTTATTCTACCTTTAGGATATACAATACTGTGGAAATGGCATTTTATGATACTTCACTTTCTGCTGCCTGTAATGTAGCTGACCTCAATCTCTCTGCATGTAAAACAGGGTTGTGCTTCTCCCCCCCCTTGATTTCTTTTTCCCTTCCTCTTCCTTTTTTTTTTCCGCTCGCTCTCTTTCTTTCTTTTTCTTTTAATAAAACTCTACTGATGAGATGTGTCATATGAGAATCAAAGATTTTATTCATTTGTTCTCTCTGCTGTTTTCCACCAATACAGATCTCAAATGCAGCTGCTGAATGAATTTACAAGTGTGGCTGCAGAGTAACCAGAGGTTGCATGTACCCCTGAGACACTTTCAGTACAATTGCATCTTGATTAAAAAAAGGCATTCTCAATGATTATTTGCAGTTATTGCAGGGCAGGATTATTTTCACATGCACAATGAATGCATGAAATGTCAGGCATCTGAAGTACTTCTTCTTTCATAATATCCCCCAACATAAGTTCCAGTAGTTCTACATCTAGCTTTCATTTAACCACTGACTGAACAAGTGAATCTTGCTTGTATTGACATGGTTTCTTCCCACATCATAACAATGAGGTGACAAAGAAACTTGTGTTTCTTAGGGACAGAAAATCAGGTGGTCAGCTTTACGTGTACACTCTTAATGCATAGTTATGTGTATCTTCTGCTTTGAGACATCATGGAAATCTACACAATAAAAAATAGAAAGACTTGAAATTTGATCATTGTCTCAAAAGTTTGAAACCTGTTTCTTGAGTTAAATGCTTTTTCAGTTGAATGATGGCAATTCTGAATGATTTTCTAACGATTTTAATATGGGAAAAAAGCTATTTCCACAGGGTAGCAAGTGTTCTAAAAAGCTTTCTTGATAAAGATTTTTTTTTTTTTTAATGACGCTTTTGCTGTATAGCAAAAGCCACCCAATTTTGCACTTATCTAATAACTCACTGCTCATGACAGACAGAAAGCTAATTGTTTTTGTTTCAGAGCTCATTCAGCAAAAAAGGACAATGCCCACTTAATCAGCAGCCACTTGATACTCTCATCTCTTAGTTTATTGGCCCTTATTTTAGCTACGCTGCCCTAGTAAACTCTAGCTTCAAAAACATAATTATTCAGTTCTTCCTGAACCTTCTAGGATGCTCATCACTATAGAAACCAAGTACTTCATAAATATTAATTAAGATACCCTTGTTGGGAGGAAACAATATCTCCATTCTACCAACAGGGAGCAGAAGCACAAAGAGATTAAAAACACATATATACACTAATTGGGAACGTCCAGACTGAAACACCTGGAACGTAACTTTTTCAGGGTACTTATCCCTGTATATCAAACTTTGTGCAAGCACAGTACCCAGTGATTTGGCTGCTACTACAGGAGGTCAGACTGCATCCAGTCATCACACAGGGTCTCAAGGTAAGAGACCAGGAAGTGCGGGACACTCAACTAATGACCATTTGTGCAAAGTTTGGTTTAAGTGACTTTCTGGGTATCACACATGTCGAAGACAGGGGCTAAAATATAATTAACTTCCTAGAGCAGCATGCAGCTACCTTACCATGAGGTTATCTCCTCTTTTTGCAATCCTTTGGCTCTGTCAGTACAGTTTCTGACAGTAAGTGAGACTGAAGTTTGTCAGAGACTACAGGCTCCTCTCCTACGCAGTCAGGATATATCCCCAAAAGTCCATCATACATGTGGAATAAGAGAGGAGCATCTTGTGAAAAAAATAAATAAATAGATAAATGTGTATTTATGTAATTAAAGACTGGATCATAGTGTAGATGCAACATGGAATAAAAACAGAGAGATGCAGGCAGAAGGCAACGAGATTTCCTAACTCTTAGTATCAAATTTCATAATGTTAAGGGTGTGCTCTTATCAATGCATAGATGTATGTATACTAAACACAGCTATTTCCACCTTGGCAATCACTAATCACATTCTACTTCTGTAAAAAACATTGCTCAACTGACAGGCTTTGGTTTCCTTCCATTGTCCTATTTACTTCCTTTGAACAATGTTTAATTTGAGAAGTGGGCTGTGTGGATACCTATAAGCAAATCATCTGTATTGGGTTTATGTGGCAAGGTTTTGATAGCAGGGGGCTGCAGCAGTGGCCTCTGTGACAAGAATCCAGAAGCTGCCCCACGTCAGACCAGAGCCAGCGCCAAAAGGGACCCCCTGCTGGTCAGAGCTGAGTCGGTGAGCAACATTGTTTGCACTTCTGTCAGAACTTAATTAAGAAAGGGGAAAAAAACTCCTGAGCAACAGCAGCTGGGAGTGCAAGAAGTGAGAAGCAGCTCTGCAGCCCCCAAGGCCAGTGCAGCAGGAGGGCAGGAGGGGCTCCAGGAACAGCAGCAGTTCCTCTGCGGCCTGTGGAGAGGCCCCTGGTGGAGCAGGCTGTCCCCCTGCAGCCCACGGGTCCCACACGGAGCAGATCTCCACGCTGCAGCCCGTGGAGGAGCCCCCGGTGGAGCAGGTGGATGTGGCCTGGAGGAGGCTGCGGCCCATGGAGAGCCCCCGCAGGAGCAGGCCCCGGGCCGGAGCTGCAGCCCGTGGAGAGGAGCCCACGCAGGAGCAGGGGGTCTGGGAGGAGCTGCCGCCCGTGGGGGACCCGTGCTGGAGCAGTTTGCTCCTGGGGGATGGACCCCGTGGTACGGAGCCGTGTGGGAGCAGTTCTTGAAGAGCTGCTGCCCATGAGAGAGACCCCATGCAGAAGCAGGGGCAGAGAGTGACCGTGAAGGAGCAGCGGAGACAAAGTGTCATGGACTGACCGCAGCCCCCATTCCCTGTTCCCCTGCACTGCTCAGAGGGACGAGGTGGAAGAGGGTGGGTGGGGGTAAGGTGTTTTTAGCTTGCTTTTAGTTTCTCGCTCCTCTAGCTTGTTAGTAATAGGTAATGAATTACATTAATCTCCCTATGCTGAGTCTGTTTTGACGATGATGGTAATTTTTGAGTGATCTCCCTGTATTTATCTCAACCCTTGGGCGCTTTTCATTGTATTTTCTCCCCCTTTCCCTTTGAGGAGGCAGAGTGAGAGAGTGGCTGTGGTGGAGTTCAGCTGCCCAGCTGGATAAAACCACCACATCATCCTAAACTCCCTTCATAACCAATAGTGGGAAATAAGCATTTCTGGAGGGCTCAGTTAATCTCACGTTTTTCATGGTTAGGATGCTAGGATGTAATGAACTGGAGCTCAGCTGTACCTAGCAGTGTCATCTTTGACTGGAAGATTTATGCATCCACATTATGTCTGATGAATGTCTGCAATTTCCAATCTTTGAAAATATAAATCTGAAAACACAGCAATCCCATATGCCCTGCATCCACATTCTTCAGCTGGAGATTGTGTTAGTATTTAGATAAACAAAGTAATTACAGGCACATCAGCCTGACAGTGGTTCTGAGTAGAATAATGGTTGACACAGGATATAACAGATAAAGACCTAAAGGAAGGTAATATAATTCACATTTTCTTCTGAAAGCGAATCCTATCAAACTAATTTGATACATTCTTTCATGCAATTACACATTTGGTTGATTGCAAAAGTTTATAGTGTCAGGTTTAAATACTCAAGATTTGTACAAGGCATTATTTCATGGGATCATACACCATTTGGTTTAAAAATTAAAATATTTAACTCTCAGGAGGAATATTTAACATGTTGACAACTATCTAGCCAACAGATTACCTCTCTACTGAAATGCAACTGTAGATGAAGAATCAGTTCTGAGACGATGTACCATGTATAAAGATGGATTAAAAACATCTCTTATTTCTATTAACCATTCTTGTTTCTTCAAAGTCATTGTGTACATCTCTATGAAATCTGATTTGTGCTATGCAAGTTTACCCTAGAAGCCATTTGAGTTAATGACACCAATGACATATTGCAATGTTCCATTGATATGTTGAAGAGGTGTGATGGACAGTGGTCCTCAGAAATACCTGCTGGTCTCAGGCAAAGCAGGACCAAGGATGGTTGCTCAGCTGCAGACAACGGAGAGAAAACCCGCTCTCCAGCAAAACCAATATTGATTGTTCACTCAGAACAAAGCAGAGTATTTCTCCCCAACACGCACACACCGCCTCCCCGTTCTCATAAGGGATGGAAATGGTCCAGATGATTTTTTTTTCAGACTGTTTGTAAACACACTGTGTAGAAAATGTCAGTCCTAAAGACTATAGCTTGACAAAATGTACAGCATTCAAAAAGTGGGTCTCTTAAAGGGATGTAGTGGGTAACTGTTCCAGTAGGCAGACACTGATGAATCCTGCCTGTATTTCAGGTGAAGAAAGCAGTAAACCATCATGTTGTTAGTAACTTACAACAGCTTAAAGAAATTAACTTCTGATATCAGTGTGACCATTCTGGCTTAAATCAGATCAGACTCTGCTTTGTCGGAAAGACTCCAATTCACTTCAAAACATAACTAGTTGGAAATATATTCCTAAATTTTTCTTCAATGGGAAAAAAAAAAAAAAAAGTTTTAAATCAAAGAAACCTTTTTATGGATTAAAAAAAAAAATGACAGCAGGAAGATCACTTGCTTACTGTAATCCTTCAGTGCCTCAGTATAGATTTTTCTTACTGAGAATGGAAATACATTTGGTGTTTTGGGAAACAATAGTTATTGGATTTGTTTTTCCCTAAATGAAATGCTCAGAAAATATTAATGAAATAATGTAATAAATATTTTTCCCCCCTCTAAGTAAATATTGACAGTTTCCTAGCCAGGTCTGTTATATCTAAAGTCTTCCTATACTTATTTTAAGGAAGAACTGACAAGAGGGAAGGAGGATTTTGCTTAAGGATACAGTAACAAAATAGAGCTTTTCTATTGGTTATAGCATTGGCTAATGTCCTGCTAGGTAGATGTGGAGCACAGAAATCTTCCAAGCTTTGGATGTATTTGATAAGTTTAAATCTTCATCGACCTCTTTTAAATTTACTGCAAAATTATACTTCCTTTCCATGGCAGAGCTATTGATACCACCCATCATTTGATTGATGTCTTATTTTTTGTCCTCCTCCAGGAAAATGAATAGCCAGACTGCTCAGTACAGGCCAGTTTATCAGAGTAAAGAGCTGCCAATGACAGTTTCTCACGTGGAGCATCACAAGGGTTCACTGACTGTCCTGGGGTCACAAAGCATAGCAAAAGGCTCTTCACTTTGCTCTGAAACATAAAATTCTGAAACCCTATTGTTTCCAAACTTCAAGGTCATTTTTTTACCCATCTGTATGTTTCTCCTACTTGACATTTAAGTCTCTTGGTGTCAAGGTGCTCTGTGTTTCAGGAGGTAATCTTAAATACCCCAATTTTAATACAGACACATACTCATTAGTAACAAGGTTTTCTGATTTTGTTTTTAGTTTTATGATCAAACTGAAATGGTGCTGTGCCTTGTAGTCGTGGTATGCTTGTGTGAGTAGGTTTAAACGCCTTCAGAAAGACCTCTGAATAAAAACAGAAATTGTTGTGGAGTTACAGTGCAATAATAAAAAGGTACGTGCATGAGGACAGCTGTAGTCAAAAATAAACCTTCAGCCATCATGCAACTGATGCAATGTTCTTCTTGTGCTTGAGTACCGTTATTTGATAGGAACTTATTATTTAGAATTCTTGGTGAGACTTCATCAAATAAATACTGTTTCCTGCATTTTGAATACCTTAGAAGTTCACTGGAAAATTTAGGTAGTTGTTTTCAGCTCACCTGAACGCACTAATTCAAACAGCCTGCTGGTTAAGCCAAAGCTCTCTAAATCTACTTAGGACCACACTCTGCGCTTGCTTTCATCAAGAGAATCTCACAAATTTTCGAGATACACAAATTTAAGAGTTGTACACAGAAGCACAAACCTGTATAGATGAATCTATACTGTATAGAAGACCCTGCATTAGTCTAGCTAAATATCAGTAATTAGCCTCTTTCTCTGGTAAAGGAGAGGGGCTCAACAACAAGATAAATCGCTTCTCAAGTTGTTTTACCTTCACTGAGTTCAAAAAAGGCAAAACAGTCCTTTGGGTACTACCCAGCAACTTCCCACCTACTTTCTCTGGTGCCTCCTTGGCTTCTTCCATAATATGGATTAGTCACAGGTTACTTCAATTAGTTCTCATCCCTGTAAGGCCAAGCAGCCAAGTCCCAGTGGTCAGGCATTCCTGAGGCTGTGTGTTAGGGGTACTAAAGGAAAATCTGGGTGAATGTTTTAAATTTCACCCCAAAAACCCACTAAAACTGCAACAAGATTGAAAAAAGGTAGTGAACTGCAATTCACTGATGTTAAATTGATTAAAATAATAAAAGAAATACTTCTTTATTTTTTCTTAAAAATAAATGCTCATGGAAAAGATATCCTTGATAATGAAAATTTAAATCTGAATCATATCTATTTTCCTTACCAGTAGTGATTTATAAGAACCAGATCTTTATTCAGTATGAGTGTATTATAAGCTAACATGACTGAAGGGTTATTGTGACAAAATAATAAGCATTTTATGCTAAAAAGAGCATATTTTGAATTTTCTTCTGTTTAATTTTTATACATAAGTGAGAAAAAGTCACTTTAATGTTACTGCACAGGACAAGAACCCAGTTGTGAAGCATTTATATTACAAAATAGTACATGGTTTCTTAAGAGAACCTCAGGCAAAGATAACTAGAATAAAGGATGTTTGTGACAATTTCAAATAGGATTAATATGATTTCCTGATAAAATTCTTCATAAGGAGCTGCAGCATTGGTGATATGAGTTATTGCTTTAATATTAGCCATTCTTTACTGGGAGCTAATCTGCCAATGTATGGATTTTTATATAGAATTAATTGTGGATAGATTTTACATAGCATATTACTTAAGTTCCTATTTATTTTGTTATTATTTTACCTTGATATATTTGTATCACTTCAAAGCTAGGTCTTCAGCAATTTCTTGATCACTTATTGTCAAATTGAAATTGATTTCTGAAGCTTCCTCGGGCAGAGAGCTTCAGAGCTTGAGCCTCATGCAAACATCCAGTAAGATCATGCAGGTTAATGAGACCAGGCAGACAGAAGTGAGAATAAAAGCAAAGCAAACGGGTTAAACAAACCCTTATCAAGATTCATGCTATTGTACACAGGCTGCTTCTGGTACCTCTTCAACCAGCCCTAACAGTCTGTGCAGTCATGGTTTTATTCTGAACACAGAGACCAGTCAGCAAGACCAACTTCAACCCCACCTTGATCAAAAAAGGCAACCCAAAGCTCCCTTAGTTTAGAAACTTGATTATTTTGAAGAGACCAGAAAAACGCCCTCACCTACCTTTCAGGGGTGTCTGGTTTTACCTCCCACCAATACTAGTTCCTAGGTCTGCCAGATTTCTACTCTTTTTAAAAATCTCTTAAAAACAAATCTGACATTTAGGAGAGCGCCTAATAAATCTTAGCTGAACCTCCAAGTCCAACCCAAACCAATAATTGTTTTAGAGCCCCAATACTCTTTTATGCCTTACTTACAAAAAAAAAAAAAAAAAAAAAGTTGTTATTCATTGCTCTTTTCTATACTGCAGACTGCCAACAAGTTTTGTGAGTGTCACAAATTAAGGCCTTTTCCCCAGAAAGAGAGCCAACCACAATGAATATACAAGCACTTCAGGGTCCACCTGCACTTTTGGTAGATTAAAAGCCTAAAAAAAGAAGTTTAAAGGCAAAAGATCCTGCTAATAGGGCCAATGCTGAATAGATAGTGCACACAATCAGAGTCCTGGCATGCAAAGGAAAATTCCAGTTTAGTAGGACACACTCACAAACCTGTTACAGAAGACAGAAACTAATCTCTCTCTTCAGTGTCCACATGGAGGAACTGCATCTTGGCAGGAAATCAACCATATAAAACAAAAACAACAACAAAAAAAAACCTACGAAGTTGGAAAACAGCCTGGTTTCAAGCCTGAACCAGCTGGGAAATTAAGGGTGTCCCAGAAGTATATGGAACTGCTTCAGACAGATAGTAGGCTCCTCTCCTCTGGCTGTGTCAGCATTTATGCTGCTGACCCACAGCAGAGAACCCGGTAGGTGTTTTCCTGGGGAATCCCAACCAAGCTGTTCTCAGGTGCCTGAGGAACAAACTGAATGAGGTGACAGCAGAGATTAATCTAGGGTCACTGCTGAGTGCATTGAAACAAGATAATACAGAGAAAGCTATTATCCCTCCTCTCATTGCAGTCAGCACAAAGTATATAACCCAGAGGGAACAGTTTGCTTCTGACAAACAATACTTTGAAGGTGGCTTGGGTTAGCACTGCTTTGGACAGCCATGATTCAGCAAACAGGGCAGAGAATCTCGAGCCTGTCATCTGAGAATCTCAGCTGAGTGGACTGAGAAATGCTGGGAAGTGGTGGGAAGAAGCAGATTCCACTGGAGAGAGGGGAAATCAGGGTCCAGAATGGGGCCAGGAGAAGAAAGGAGAAAAACAGGGGAGCAGGGAGCTCAGAGAAGGATATCTGCACAACACAAGTAATAGATGAACAGTCCAAGAATTACAGGAGATGGAAAGAAGGATTATTTGAGGGTTATGTTTGCTGCCAATCAGGAAGCCAATAATTGGTGGAAACCAAGCCTGAACATAAGGAACCAGCTGCAATAATGCAGTAGACAAGTGGAAAGTTGCTTATGTTGCCTTTTTTTTTTTTTTAATTACTATTCTGTTTACTCAAGACACCTCTTTATCTTATTTACATTGAAAAATACTATTGCATATATCCTAACAAATCTTGACTTTTACAGTTATTTTGGTCTCCCGTGGAAAGATTACTATAGAGAAAAGATACGGCATTTTTGTGTTGAAACTCTGAATAACTTGAACTTTTTCAACCCATACAATAATGGTACTCACCAGGGCTCTACCTGTACAGAATACAGCCGTGACGCAGTTATGCAGCTTCTAGTTTCACATGCAACTTAGGCATGATCATTCTGGATATCTTCAGGTCATGCTCTGTGGCACAAGACTGATACAGTCTCAGAAAATAACATATACAGTAAGAAATTATGTTGGAGTCTGGACCCATACGAATGGCGGAAGAGAAAGAGCTATGAAAATATTCTATCATCAAAACCTCTATGTTATAGAGGCACTTGGTCAAAGCTTCCTCTTGCAGAAATGTGTGATAAAGGATAGAGATGTTAGGAGATGATCTTTCTTGAATTGTAGGCTACAGGGAAGTCTTCGCAATGCTATTATGGTGAGGTATCATAAGATGTCCACACAATTAGGGTATCATAAATAATGATGCCTCCTGAACGCAAAGTGCTTGGAAGGAAAACAAAACAAAACACCAAAAAAAACCAACAACCCACCACCAAACAAGCAAACAAAAACAAACAAAACAATAAAAAAAATGGTGAAAGCAGCAGTACTTGAGGCATGGTGCTAGAGCCTTAAAGCCATAAAATCAGCAATAATAAAGTATTTATTTTAGTAAGAATAGAGCTTTCAGTAGCTTTGCTGCAAGCCTAAAGTCCCATGGCTTTGGACTGAGAAGAATCTGAAAGCAATAAATTAAGCAGCAAGGTGCTCTGCATGATTGAATTAATAATGTAGAAAAGAACTCCTGAATAAGAAACACCAGTTCTGAAAGGAAAAATAAGAACTTCTCTGCAATCTAAAATAGCTCATCAATAATGAATGAAATCCATTTTTGAATTAGTTCACGCAGGTTAGCTCAATGCTTCCTGTAGAAGCGTTGTGAATATAGGTTACCTACCATGCATAACCTTTGTAATACCATAAAAGATGTACTCTGCTATGCTGCTCAGCTATGTCTGACAATCTGAGCATGAGCCTTTGAAACCCCCACCATCACCTTTACATTATGGAAGCCCACATAAGATAGGGTGTTAACGTGAATTCTCCCTTGCATTAGCCCTACCTTTACCACATACTTTCAGATAAGAGCCACCTTTCATGGAATGAATTAGGCTTCTACCACAGGAGCCTCAGGGGAAGCAATTAAATTTAATGGGAAGTGTAACTCCTAAATAAATGCATTCCTTAGCCAAAGCATCAGGAAGAAAAGGCCTACATACCCTCTGCAACACACAAGATACTCCGAGACGTTCCCACATCAACATTTCCATTTCTCTTTTTCAAGTTTAATTTATGTCCTCATTTCCTAATGAGCTGTACTAAAGCAATAAGCCTTGATGGGGAAGGCATTATCATGAGACAACTTAGTATGCCTAACACATGATGCTCTACAGGTCAATTATAAGGTCAGTTAACAAACCGTATTCTGCCAGACATTTTTGTTAGTAAGAACAGCATAAATTAACAGGCTTTGGAACTGCCCTAGCATTTTATTTATTTATTTATTTTTAATGTCTGAAAAGCATTTGAGAAGTTTTATTTATTTATTTATTTATTTATTTATTTATTTATTAAAAAGTAGTAGATCAGGTCACAGACCTAGACTTGAAAAATTCCTTTAATCCACAAAATTCTTAGGTGGAGAAATATAAGATGTTTTGAATTTGAAAGCTAGTGCTCACATAGTGCAGGATTTTGAGGAGATGATTTGCAGGTGTAATGTGTTTGTTTGAGGTGTATGTAACATTGGCAGGTTTGACATCTAGAAGAATTAAGAGACACCTAAGTATCTCTCAGGGTGGTGGTGACGGTGGGAATTTATTTATTTATTTATTTATTTATTTATTTAAGATTCTTATAAATCCCAATGATTAAATAAAATTTGGGTGATGAAAATGATGGTTAAAATGTAATAAAAATGTGTCCCTGAAAAGGCAGCCCACAACAGAACAATAACAAACTAAGATAGTATTTGTGCATGTGTATGTGTGTGTAGACTTGGATTAATACTTGACATTCAGCACTGTTTTTCGTGCCGTGCATTGGATGACGGTGTTTAAACAGGAGCCTCCATTACTTCAGCAATTTTAGTGGATCAAGACTTTTTTTCATCTGAGAATTTATGAGAAAGCTTAGCAGGTTTTATTCTATTGTTTATTTACTTATGTATTTTCTTCTCATCTGTTTTCTTGATTGCATAGCAAGCCACATTTGCTCTGTCTGCTGCCTTGTGGACCAGCGATGGACCACAGACTGAGCAGCATGATGCAGCCCAGGTCTCCGCAGGGGTCTCTGACCTCTGCCTACCGTGTCCTGTCCTGCACAGCCACCCTCTAGCTATAGGAGCCAGAAGGTAGATGTTTACCTTGAACAAGGCTGGCACAGATCTAAAATGCTATAGGTGACATTTGCTCTTGCAGCAGTGATGCCTGGACCTGTCCAAACACCGTTCTGTAGACCCATGGTATTAGCACAAAGTGAAATGGGAAATACTGCATCAGCCAGGGAAAGCATGATGTGCCCAGCTGATGTCCGTATACCTTTACTTCTTTTCAAAATTTAACCTCAAGTAAGCTACATCAAAATAAACACTTATTTTTGTTATTTCAACCTTTTTTTCTTCACTGATTTCCAAGACAATAGTCATTGTTGACGAGATCCTGTGATGGCTTTGAGATGACTGTACCACATTAATAAATGTGCCATTTTGTCATGTGGTTCAGTTTTCATTCCAGACCATATTACCAGGGATACTGAAATGTAGTGTTTTGTACTCTCCTCCTCCCAAAGTTACTCACTTAAGCATTATTAAAGTACAAAATAGCATGTCTTTTGCACAAACACTATTTTTCAGAAACGGAATACAAACTCTTCTCATGGCATTTTTAGAAGTAAAATAGCGAGGAAAATGTTTGCTTCAATTGTCTAAAACTCAAATATCAGCCCTAAAATGTTACCAGGTGAAACAGTTACACAAGTCCACTTCAATCATGAGACTTTCCACTGTTTCAGCCTTTGAGATGAGCTCTCCTGTCCATAACACTTACACTACAGCTTTTTCATGCTGAAATAAAAGCTTTCTATCTAAAAATGGGTAGTACCTGTAAAAGAGAAAGAACAGCTAAGATGGATCAATCAAAGCAGGGAAGAAAGCTATAAAGAAAGAAAGAGAAAAAGCTTCCAACAAGGTCTTACCTAATACAATTTTTGTCAGTCAAGAAAATGCCTATGATTTGTGAGCTTCTATCACCCCTTCCCATAGGTACTTCTTTCATAGCGTGTGCATGCAGAATAGGTGCTAGGATGTAAGTTGTGATTTTTTTTATTTTCACTTAATCATTTAACAAGTCGCTGTTGTATCTAAAAGAAAAATAAAGATGAGTTCTGTGAACAACAGAAGCATCTGAAGGTTCATAATGGGAAAAGCTAAATTTTCTTCCTATGGAGTTCTGTTGACCACTCAATATGCAATATAGCTGACGTGTAAGATACATGTAGCGCTCCCCATGGTCTCATGCAGGGAATGTTTCCACCAAGCCACGCTAATATAAATCTGTATTTTAAACTGCTTCCAGTGAAAGGAGTCTTCTGTAGTGTCTGAGATCAAGGTAACGTGATTTCTAGTAGTCACTGTCTGTAAAGGGAAAAGAGATTATGATCCCCCCCCCTGCCCCCCACTCCTCCCAACACACACAGACACACTACACAATGACACAAGTGTACAAATCACCTTATATCATGGCACTAGGGAATATTGCAGAGCTTTTCTTCCCAGAGCAAGCAAATGGCTCACTGAAATACCCTAGACCTTCTGTGACCTGCTAGCTGTGCATACTGCAGATTTAAAACCCTGGCTTCAGGAGCAAATGAAACAAGTTACACAGTCTTTCACATAGCCCTGTGATCTTAATTTACTCCACAATTATGGCTCAAATAATGTATCTTCCTTAAGGTCTCAGTTGTAGACCAGGGTCTAACTGATAATAAAACTTGTATATGACAACAGGGTCTCTTAGCTCCTGCAGGTTCCCTGCACTTGGCTGCATAACAGTGACTAATGCTGGGCAGCAGGTTAATGAAAATGAGGAGCCTGTGGTTCGTCTGAACCAGGCGTGACTTCCTTATAGCCAAATATATATTTATATATATACACACACATAAATACCCGATGTCATTGGACTGGGTGCTAGGTAATCTCATCTAGGCCCCCATTTCCCACTAAAGGTTGGAACTGATGATCTTCCAAGGTCACATCCAACCTGGGCTCTTCTGATTCTTATATACATACACATATATATGTATTGGAGGTGAAAAGTGGGTCATTAGGATCTTAAAGACTCAGTACAGACCACACAGAAGGCCTTGTGAAACCCTAAAGATATTCAAGCTAAATAAAGGCAGCAACTGTTTCTTCAGGAGTAGATTGCTACTTGCTAGATTTTTGGCCACATAAATGTACATGTATCTTGGGAATGCTCCTGTGTGCATGCATAGACTCACACAAAGTACACATAAACACAGAAAGTTAAAGAAAAATAACCAAATATGATGAGAGAAAAGATTGTTTGTTTTTGTTTGCTTGTTTTTAATCTATCCTCCTTCTAGCAGCCAAATCTATGGTTCAGTGGGGAGATGGAGCCATTAAGGCAATTTAATATGATCTCCTGGAAATGCAGGCCAAAGAACCCCTTCTTTAATAATTTCTGCATGAGAAGTTTCTGAAGAAAGACAGAAAAAAAAATGGATTGAATACATCCTTCTAGCAAAGTAATTACCTTTGAATATTACAGGAGGTTTTGGAAATATCACTTTGTTTCTCTTTCTTCCTTGTATTTAATTTTAGCAAGCATGGACAATGCAGGTAAGTACAAAAATTTCACATTCTGCTTCAAGTCTAATACTACACAGGAATTACTAAACCATACTGGACCTCTGAAAGTTTACCAAGAGAAGCTAATATTAGGTAGCGACTTCTCACCTATGTCACCCCACCTGACATAAATAAAAGAAAGAAACATTGCATAAGCAATTAAATATTTATTCCTTTAAAACTATAACTAGAGCAGGAAAATACAACATTTCTACCTCCCACAGCTTTTATCAAGCTGTCATGTTCTCCGTAGCTTGGTGTTAACTGAGTCATAAAGAGAAAAATATCTAAAGCAGGAGAAATGTGTGAACCCTTGCCTGAGGTTGCACTTGGTCATTCAGCGAGAAACCAGAAAAATCCTTGAGACTATTCCTGATCTCTGCAGGTGCAATTCAACAGCAAGGTCAATATGTTCCAAGTAAATGCTTAAGTTCATTGCTATCATCACTAAGATGCAATAGGATGAACTGTCCATCCTTGGAAACAGCTTCAGCTGTGATGCTCCTCTTCCAGACAAACTACTGATGAAGTTTAAAACATGCTCTGTTCCAGTCTCCTGACTTCACAAGTATTCTTTCTCTGCCTTGCAAAAATAATTGAACAACAGAGTCTGATGTGAAAGATTTTCTGAAGGCATATTGAGTGAAATGAGATACATTACATTGCCTTATTTCAGTTAAAAGCCATTGGTTTAGATTGATGTTGGAGAGCTGGTTTAAAAAAAAAAACAAACAAACAATGCAATTCTGGTTTTTGCTTAACAATCCCATTGAAATATACATTTTCATATACAGGCTCATTTGGAGCCTATAAATATACATCTTCTTTATTAAATGTATTTCATAAAGACAGAGGAAACTTGTTTTGGCCAGCTTTCATGTGGACACGTAAAATAATTCTACACGCACAGACACACACACACACAGACACACACACACACACATATAAAATATCTACCCAGTATTTTGTTCATGGATTGTTTCCTGTACTGCATTTCCACACCTTGCTCCACCTCTTTTTAAAATGCAAAAGAGCTGGACTATTGATCAGTATTTCACACTCTAATAACACAGTAGCAAGAAAATATGGGATCAAAGTGAATCTGTGTTGAGCTTTATCCCCTACTTCCTTATTATCAAAGCCTTTGTTCAACTTTAAGCATATGAATACTGCCATTTATATGCAGCCAAGCAATTAAATTCATGTATATGGTTAGTGATGTAATTGACATCACTGGGAATTAAGGATAAGAAATGCTACCTATGAGTAATGCACTGAGTTACTTTACCACACTCAGGTTTCATTTCTTTGTCCTATCCAAAACCTCTACTACTTTGTATTACTACACTTTGTTCAGTAGCAAATTGATGTAAAGATATTTAACCATTTTAACTCTTCTCATTTTTAAAGTCTTAATTTAACAAATCAACCACCATGGAAAAATAATCTTAGGAAAATTATTCTGAAAGTTATCTAAAAGTTCTCAGACTTTCTGTTTTCTCTGACTTCTTAATTCAGAAATTGGCTGTAGTTCTTGCTGAAGAAGTAAATTACAAAACTGAAATATTCTGCTAGCCCTTTTTCCACAGCTTTTTAAGGTGGGAAGTAAGCCAAAGCCCTTTCTCTAGCCTTCTCCTCACGGCTGCAGATCAAAAGATACAGCCATTCCTGGGAGAAGCATATAAGTCACTCTTGTAATTTGGGTTTCTAGTTTCTCACAGAGAACAAACAGTTGCTGGCATGTGAATAATGTGAAGAGTGACCACAGCATGGAAGACAAGGCTAGAATAAAAACTGCCTCTTGTTCAGGGATGCCTGCCTGACCTCCACACTGATCTTCAAACCAGTCATTTTCTGCACATTCATCTGCTAGAAACAAATCATTACTTAAAAATAACTGAATTCTGTGATCAAGAAACTTACAGTTGTACTTTCTAGATGTAGCAATATAATTGCTTCTTATGCATTGTCAAGAAAATTTGAAGATAAAATTTTCAAGGTTGTATGTATTCAAGAATATGTATGGTACCCGTCCGTTTGGTTTGTGAACCAAGATGATAGTTGCAAAGAAACAGACACAGCTTTCTGATCCATGGTCCAGCATAGCTCTTCATAACACTACACTGGTGATGAGTTCCCTTTTGCTAGTGGAGGACTGGCTGTACTGAACATTTCCCAAATCCTCATCCATTAGTTTATTCCTACACTCTATGTCAGACCTTTTTATTATACAGAACTAAACAAAGCAAAAATCATAATTTCCTAGAAAGCCTTGGAGAATATATTTCTTTCTTTAGACTGTGTAGGAGGGCAATAGAACAAAATTAGGTACATTGCTATTCTGAGGAATAATAAATCTGACATAAGCATCCAAACACCTCTCAAAAACACTGTAAGGAATAGCCGTGTCACTTATGGTATATCTCACTTTCTCACAGTGTTTCAGATCCCTTATGATATCACAAAAGTTATCTTATGTTGTTATTATATAATTACAAGAAAAATAAATGCATGCTTATTGCTTTGTTTTCAAATATATCACGACCTTGTCACAATTATAACGCAACCTCTGTAGTTGAGAAAACTGTTGGGGTCAAAAGGGAATAAAAGCAGGTACTGCATTTCTTTGTGCAGTGGCCTTTATATATATCTATACAGTGTGGCATGATGATGATTTCCAAGTTTCTTAGATGTCAAGCTTACGAACTTATTAAAATGAACTATCCTCATGGTGTTTCTGAGGCGGTGTATTTGAACAAAAAATGTCATCACCTTCTTGGCATGTATGTCTCACATAAAGATTTAAACTATGGTTTTTACCCATTGCTCATATTTGGCTATCCTGATTATAAAAAAAAAAACAAAAACAAAAAACTGAGAAAATGAGTGTAATGTTGGTTTACCTTGACTAAATAACTAAATAAAAGGAAACATGAGGAAAATTAATCTGTCTACCTCAACTATGATGCAGAAGATAGTTGTTCATTAAAAGAGACAAGCCATATTGAGGATTCCAAGGTTAAATGAGTTTATTGAGTTAGTGGTTACAACGGTATGTCAGATACCTGTAATCCAAGCTACACCTACATATTTGCCTCTAAATTCTCACATTGTCAGTTTCCGTGTCTCTAAACATTCCACCACCAGGTCTTCTATTACTAATATAATAATAATAATAATAATAATCATAATATAAAAGGCAATGTCAATCACCATATTGTGCTTCATACTCCACCATAAGGAATTCAATTGGCAAAAGTAAACCTCTGTTCATATTAATGGGATTAACTGAAATGTGAGCAATCATAACACGACTAGAATATAAAGAACAAAATATGGTTTAAAAGAAGCATTTTAAAGATGAATTAGTTTGTATTTATTTTAAAAATTCACATACTATGATGAAGATGACTTAAAAGTTATATCATTTAATTATTGGGCCACACATTTAAGCATATTGGCTAGTACATTTTTGCACTGGAACAGAAGCAATACAAGCTTTATGGTCTACCATTACAATTCCATTTTTTTCCCACTTAATATACCTGCCAACCTAATGTTTCTTGCATGCATAAAAATTTCTGGGTTTAGACTTGAATTTACTATTTAATTCACACATACCCCTGTGATGCAAATTCTTTGGCCAAATTAATGCTATAGTTTAGATTAAAAAGTAAGCTTGGAATAAGTCCACTGAACATTAGAAGAGAACACCATAAATTTTGGCGTTGCAGAAAGTTAGTTACTTCAGTAGAGTCTCAGGTTGCATGCAGATTGACAGTTTTCCCCCACCCCATGCCAGACGCATACAAGTCGGCAGGTATGCATACAAAAAGAATATAAAACCCTCCTGGTAAAGCTTAGTGTTTTAGAATGAATCCATAGCTTTAAATTCACTTAAGGCCTGTACAGGGGAAATGTGTTTCTTCTGGGACCCTCTTCTCACTCTTGTCTGATATTCTTCTGGTTTTTCTCTCTTTACTAGAGGCTTCTTCTCAGGGGCCTTCATCTTCCAAGATACAACTGGTGAGTTCACTGCAGCAGTACCATAGACCTTCTGATACTTAGTAGAAGCTACATACGATGCCTTCACTGTAAGGACCACAGCGTTCATCAGATTTTTAGCTGCCTGGATGAGAGAAGTGGCACTGTCCAGCTAGGAAGAGAAAACAACATGAAATACAGCAGGGTTACTCCATGAGTGTGTCACTGGACCACATCCTGACTGAGGTATGCGTGCTCTCAGATCTCATTAAAGAGGAAATGAACACTGAGGATTAATCAAGATGCTTGTAGTAACAAGCACCAGCAACACGCACCATGTAAGAAGACTATGGTACTTCACATAAACTATTTTAATAATTTAGAGGAAAAGTTTGCGTTGGCTGTTTTTTGTTGATGATTCTTTTCCTATGGGTGAAGATCCAGTTTCCTCATTTTTCTCAAGAAAAAAAAAAAGTTACTTCTCACTTGACCCTTTACAAATTTACTTCTAAATGTCAGAAACAGCAAAATAGCTCAGCAGAGATTTCCCAAGTGCCCAAGTGTTTTTTCTAACTGTTCCTATGAAGCCCAGGATAACACCCGCAGTGATGTCTAAAGGAGCAGTGTGAGGCTAGTGTAAAGCTTGTTAGGGAATACCATCTGAAAAGACAAAAGGAGATTTTGAAACCCCTAAAGAACAAAAAAGATGAAACAGTTAATTGCAGGTTTTTGTAGTTACTATAATATTTGAGCTACTCATGTTCACAAGTAATCTTACTTTATGCATAGCAGGCTTTTTGTACATATACCCTTGTGTTTCTCCTGTGCATAAGACTGCCTTAGGTGCCTAGGTCCTGTGGAAGAGGCCTCAAGAACTTGTTGAACTTCAAACCATTTGGACTTCCAGTCAACAGGCTTCCATCATATACAGAAATCAAGTACATGTCCCTGCCCAAATATTTAAAAAAATATTAAAGCAGATAATGGGACTTCCAAAGCAATATTTCAGTGTTCCAAAATACAAACTAGGCACTTGCCAAATCCAGCTAGACAACCTCAAATCAATAGGTATTAAAAAATATGGTCTTAAGTACTGTAAATATCTAGTTTACTATTAGATGTTCCTAAAATGTTGAAAAATTGGTATATACTGTTTGTGATAAAGCCTTTAAGTTCTACCATGGAAGCTGGCTTGAATTTTTAGAATTCTTTTCTAGTTTGAAGGAACTATTTTGGACGCAATGTTATTTTAGTCAGCATGGATTCATCATGACACAAACCTGGGAGGAGTGGCTGCACTGCCATTCAGAGGGACCTGGCCAGGCTGGAGAGTTGGGCAGTGAGGAACCTCATGAAGTTAAACAAAGGCAAGTGCAGGGTCCTTCACCTAGGGAAGAATAACCCCAAGCACCAGTACAGGCTGGGGGCCGACCTGTTGGAAAGCAGCTCTCTGGAGAAGGACCTGGGAGTCCTGGTGGAAAGCAGGTTAACGGTGAGCCAGCCATGGGCCTTTGTGGCCAAGAAGGCCAGTGGTATCCTGGGGCGCATTAGGGAGAGTGTTGCCAGCAAGTTTACAGAGGTGATCCTCCCCCTCTACTCAGCCCTAGTGAGACCACACCTGGAGTATTGTGCCCAGTATTGAGCTGCCCAGTACAAGAGGGACACGGAACTACTGGAGCGAGTCCAGAGGAGGGCTACAAACATGATTAGGGGCCTGGAGCACCTCCCTTATGAAGAAAGGCTGAGAGAGCTGGGCCTGTTTAGCCTGGAGAAGAGAAGGCTGAGAGAGGATCTTACCAATGTATATCAGTGTCTTAAGGGAGGGTGTTAAGACAATGGGGCCAGACTCTTTTCAGTGGTTCCCAGTGATAGTATGCGAAACAACAGGCACAAACACAGGAAGCTCAGCCTGAATGTGAGGAAAAAAAATCTTCACTATGAGGCTGACAGGGCACTTGAACAGGCTGACCAGAGAGGTTGTAGAATCGCCTTCTCTGGAGATATTCAAAACCTGTCTGGACATGATCCTGTGTAATGTGCTCTAGGTGACCCTGCTTGAGCAGGGAGGTTGGACTAGATGATCTCCAGAGGTCCCTTCCAACCTCAGCTGTTCCCTGATTCTGTAATTTCAGCTCTTTAATTCCACCCCACTTTCTCAATAAGTTCTTAGCTATTTTTAACTGGAACAAAAGGCTTGTCTCCCTACAAACCTTTCCTTCTTTATCTTTTGGGAGTATACAATTCCTTAACATGAATTTTAAGTAAGGTAACTGGGACAAATACCCACAAGGCAATAATAATAATAAAAAATTATAATTCACCTCAAATACTTTGAATCATTAACTGAATAAGAGAGTTCAGATTATAACTGCAGGAGAAACCTCATTCTGAAAAGTGTCAGTGACCAACGTGAAACAAAAATAGACATTACAGAAATCCTGTACCTGGAAGTACATTCATCTGTAGACTTACCTATTATTTTGACTTCCTCAGCTGTGGTCTTATATTCAATATAATTCATTAAATACATAAACAGTTACATACAGAGAGGTCCAATACAGAAAAGCGTTTTGATGATTTTCACGTAGTTGGTGCCATTCCCTGAAATGCATAGTTAATTGCCTGTCCCCAGTAAATATTTTTCCTCGGGACTAATTTGCATTTTCTGTTAGTAAAAGAAACTAAGTTAAAAGATGGAAAATTATATTATATAGCAAAAACATGGCTGTTCAATAGGCAGTAATGAAATATAATTCAGTATAGTGAATTCTATAACCGCACTACTCCATGATTTATAAGGCAATCTGTATGTTTGTTGGCAAATAACAGATCATACTCTATTAAATTAGGATATTGTAATTTACTGTTGAGATCTACAATCACACATTATTCATTGTTAAATAATTCTTTCTGAAACACCAGTGGATTGATTCTGAATATAAAGTGATACCGCCAAATAGCATTTACTTTGTAATCAATGTGGATAAACTGACTGGATCATGCCTATATTGTACATTCCCATGAATTCCGTTTGTTCAAGACTTCTAATAGTCTCACATTTTCCAGCATTTCTTTGTGAAAAGAGGTCTGGTAGCTATTTTAAACGGGGCATATTCTAAGGAACTGAATGATTAAAGAATGCATGCTGAAATGAGGAGGCACATAAATTAGATACTTAAATCCATACAAAGGGTGCAATCTACATCTTTAAACACAGTAATAATTCTATGGTGTTTATTGATAAGGGTGTGCAGAAGCATGTGTAATTCTGCAAGATCAGATGAGAATTGTATTGATGTCTTTTAGAAAACTATGTTACACATTCTGATGCCATTTTAATTACCTCCAGTTCCAATCTGCTGTTATAGCAGATAAGAGCTCCCTATCTTCACCATTATTAATCTAATTTTAACGTGCAGGTACTTAGTCCTTTTCCTCAATAACCATTCATATTGTAATATGCTTTCAAGTCTTGGAATCAGAAAAGAGACATAAAAATCCCGTAATAGTATTAGGATATGAGTGTTCTCCAAAATCTGCTGGTAACCACCCCATGTATCTAATTTGGCTACCTAAGCACTTCCAGTGATTTTCTTATTGCCTCGAGCTCCTTGCTTGTATTCTGGCTCAGGTAAAGAAGAATTAAACTGAATGAACATCACTCCAATTAACATTTAGATCTTAATACACCACTGTGTTACATCAATTTTAAGCTTTGCTTCGCATTGGCAGAGCTACAGTGTCATAAAGCTAAAACGAGGCAGCAGCACGTTAATTCCTTACAAAATCTGTGTGTAGAGACATGCATTTTTTCAAACAGTTAATGTTGTTAATAATAATATTAATAATAATAATAATAATAAAGCGAGGGGTGGGGGGGCAGGGGAGCAAGGGGGAATTAACATTTCATATAAAAGTACCACTAGGAAGTTATTGCACAGTACAGGAGGCAAAATTCACTCCCTTCCAATTGTTAGGAAATTATGAATATAATAAAAGCTTTCTGTACAAACAACTAACAGTCTTTGACTAGCTACACAAAGTAAGAGTGTTCTGTTACTTAGATCTGTTTACAAATCCATTTAGGAAAAACATCCCTTTCAAACACCAGAAATAAATCTAGGTTATTGGGCCATAAAACTTCAAGAAAAAAGAATGGGGAAGATTCAGAATCACTGAAGAACTTGGGAATCACTGCACTGGAGCTGGTCAGTTATCCAAGCTAAAACTGCCATCTACTCAGGGAAGGCATAAATCATTCAGAAAAAAAAATCAAAAAAAAAAAAAAAGAAAGAAAGAAAAAAAGATTTTGCTACTAGCTAACTTTGCAATTAATGAATGCAAGGCTAGAAGCAGCAGAGCTTATTATCTGCCAAGATTTTTTTATTATTTTTTTTGCGTTCTCCAAATCCATAATGCTTTGAGGAGTTTTTGATCTGCTTATAAATTGTGGTGCATTTTTCCTCCACTATCTGAAGAATTTTCCAGAATCTTGTGACAATAAGGATTTAATGCCTCTTTTACATATACATATACATGAAATGAAATAACCAGCAACTGCAATACCAAAATACCTGACGAAGTGGAAGAGAACTGTACAGAGTTGCTAGTCAGGGAATATTTAAGCCAGGCAAGTAGAATGACCTGTGAAATTATAGGCCAGCTCAGCTGAGAGCACTTCCGAACAAAATAATGCAAAGCCTATAACACACTCAGTAAATAAAGGGGGGAACGGATTGCAGTTAATGGTAACTGAATGGTTTTGTGGGTAAAACCATTTTATTTTCAAAGTAATCTGCATCATATTTTGATGTGATTAAATTTTGTGTTGCTTATAACAATGCTGTTGGTACAACTGGCTTTTTTAAAGGTGTTTTCCTTGGTACTACATAACAGTTTTACTAAAACTCAGCTGATACAAAATTAACATGGCACTTACAGAATGATTGTAAATTGAAGTAACTAAGTTTCCAAAATCATGTAGAGGCAGTGAAATCATTGCTACACCGTGACTTTTGCAGTGGTCTCTTGAAGAAACCTGTTGTCAGCTTTATGTTATTTTTGTTAACATGCTGTTAACTGATTAAATTTGCAGATAACATTTGGGAAGCTGGTATATCATAAAGAGGATGAGTGATTGATATCTAATAAGCTGATAAAAGTCAGAAATGTAGATTTTACTTTGGACAGCTTTATAGCAGATGATACCTATTTACAGGATAAGAAACTTTATCATTGGCAGGAGTGAGTCAACATCTCATTGAATCAGTACAGATAATTACATCAGATACAGCAAAATTGTGGAAGAGGAATAATATGAACCTTGAGTACATAAAAAGGAGGAGACTGATGAAAAAGGTTAAAAAATCATATTCAATATATCATGTGTACCCAGCGGTGGCGTTCTCAATGCAGGAACAACACTGAAGAAGCGGAGAGAACATAAAGAACCTCAAGAAAAACAGACGTTTTATGGGAAAGATTCAGACAGCTCTGTGTTTTCCACTAATAAAGCAAATGATTAAAAAATGAGTTGATCAAAATCAGCAAGTACATGGTAACAGAAATGTGATAATATTTCAGGTTTAACAGATAAGACAAAGATAGAATATAATGGCTAGAAGGTAAAGCATGTAATTTTAGTTATTAATTAGATGAAAAGTTTTAGTAGTGATAGTAATTAATCACAAGAACTCATGAAGGATAGTGATTCTATATCTGGAAATTGTGAAATCAATATTGGATGTTTTTGCTTAATATGTATACTCTAGTTTAGCATAACTATCGGAGATTTTCAAAGCATATTATTTCAGGGAGCCTACCCATCATTTATGCAGGGTAGTAGCTTAAATGATAACAATGGCCCACATTGACCTTTAAATGTATGAATGCAAAAAATTAGTGTCAAAAATTATTGATTAATAGAATTTAGTCTGTTTTACTTGGTACAGATTGGGAGGAGGAATTGTCTATTCAATATGTTGTGCCAGAGGAGGTTTAGAATGGACATGAGGAAGAATTTCTTCAGTGAGAGGGTAATTAAGCATTGGAACAGGCTGCTTAAGGAATTGGTGGGTTCCCCATCACTGGAGGGATTTAAGAGATGTTGTAGATGTGACACTAGGGGACATGGTTTTGTGACAGGACTCAGGAGGTCAGGTTGATGGTTGGACTTAACGATCTTAAAGGTCTTTCCAACCTAGATCGTTCTATGATTCTACATTGGAGAATCACACAACCCTTTGAATACTTTTGGCTAAGACTTGATTTTATGCCTTTAGCAGATCTTTTCGGCATTGTCAAGCCATTAAGGCTATCTGAGAATTCTAGGTGCATTCCCTGCTTCTCCTCCTTTTTGGAGCAAGTTTTGTGGACAGGTATAGGTTCTGTTACTACAATCCAAAAGTCAGTTAATGGCCTCTAGAGCAAATAAGGTTACATGAAACAATTATGAATCTGGAGGGTGAATCAGAAAAAACATTTTTCCAGATGACACTCTTACACAATAGAACATTTTCCTCTCAGCTGTGCTTAATAATAAATCTAGTCCTACATATGTATGTAAGATATATATAAAAATAAAAGAAAAAGCTCTTATTCATAGTACTCATCTTACACTTCTGTAGCACAGTGCATGCATAAAACATGATACTATTAGTGATAGCCAATGCAAGAGTGGCCTATTCGCTATTCAGATGCACTCATCCCTATGGTGGGAGACATCTGCTATTTATCAGCACTGCTACCCAATGCCTGAAGCCATATTTCAGTCAGTCACTTGAAGATGTGCATAAAGATTTTACTAGATGTGAGTCTGTTGTGAGAAAACTATCATATGCATTTGAAATTCTGCAACAAGCGAAAAGTCATAATTTGGGATGCAAAGTGGTCACAATGGGGCTAAAAAGGGATAAGTGGGTACACAAAGAAAATGGTATTATGCTCATCTTTTCCTAGCTATTAATTTTCACATTTGATTGCGATTAACTTACTCCTTCAGACATGCTGATTATTTAATTCATTCATGGGGTAACTGTGTTTTATAACTGTCCCATCCACTGAATAGCTGTCCTCATCTACATTTTTTCAATTACAGGTAAGTAAACCGTAAGGACTCCCAAGTCCATTTTGTTGTATTTAACAGAGGCTGACTGTTAACACAACAGAAAGCACAAACGTATGTTTAGAACTGTAGATATTTTCTGTCTTTTATGAACCATTGCCCTTTGAAAACACATATTTACTTTACAAGGTCAACTCCATTATACAAGTTTAAAAAGCCTATACATATAAAAAAATACTCCCAATAATAAAGAATAAATTCAGAATAAAGGATAGAACACATGCAAATATAATTTAGACAATTTGCAGAGATGCATTTACACTGTTGATTTAATTATTCTAGCCTATTTTAAAAGGAAAAGGGTATAAGACAAAATGATATTAAGCAAATTAATTTGCTTTGATGAGAAGGCTTAATATGAAATTAAAAAAAAAAAAAGAATAATATGCAGATATGCCTATAATCATTAAAGATAATTCAGCACTTGATATCACTACAATTGTGGGTCATACTTCATTCCCTAAGTGAAGAGTTTTGTAAAATTAACTGACAGTATTCAAAGTTTATGATAAAATAAGAATAGTAACTCTGTAAAGCTAAGAAATACAACCTTCATGTCCTCAAATACATCTAGCAGTCTTAAAAAAATTTTCTTTTTTATTGTCCTAGACATAAAGGCTACTTTGCTGAAATAGGAGACCTGTACACTTTGTTTCACAGTAAGCACCCAAAGTAGTGCAGCATGTACCAACTCCAAAACACTCAGCTAGCAGAGACAGGGCTTAAATTTCATAGTGACTACCAGAGAGCACAGAAAAAAATCTTTTTTGGAGGAAAAATAAAATTGCCTTCCCAGTTGAGAGACTGAAACATGGGCATCAAAATCACGATTATTTACAAGCATGCATTGTATGCTTACTTTGCTCTGCTCTGCTCTCTTTTCTCCCCTTACCAATGGAAGTCTCACAAGTTACAGTCTGGTAATCCTGTAAGTATCCTCAGGTCTGGGAGTTGCAAGCAAAAAAGTGTGCTGAATCTGGTTGTCTTTGGCCCAAGAAAGTAGTATAGCACTAGAGATATTAGCCATCTCCAACTCTGCTGTCCAGCCAGCTATAAGAAGTTATGTATGCACTTCAACTGCTTACTGGGTGTATCCAGTAACCTAGTGCAAATAAGGAAGACTGTAGTAACCCAATTGTAAATGCTGCCACAGTGTTTTTTTTTTTTTTTTTTTTTTTTTTTCCTGACTATGGTGGGCTACCAAGAACAATTCTAACACATTAGTGTGTATGTTTGTCAAAACAGAAAAATTTCTCAGACCCATCAATTTTTTCTTCTGCTCATTATCTGTCACTGCGCAGCAGGGAAAAGATGCTAAAATTGTACAGTTCATATCATATACCAGAAACGCTGTAAGGACAAGCAATCATATCTGGGGTTGAATTTTTTAAATTAGCTTGCTTTATCAGCCATTTTCATGCCATAACACTGCCTCAGAACTTTCAGATTCTGTTACTGCATTAGGATATTAGACAGTCTGAATGCCCAAACATCTGGAACAACTCCACAGACCAAGTAAGAAATCCTGTTCATGAAATCAAAGGAGTTTTGTAGATGACAACAGGATTTCACCCAAGGACTTTTCCAGCACTATGATTATGTATGCTACACTTTTTTCTTTGCTACGGTTGAAGACAGAAGAAGAAATGCTTTCTACCATCAACCTATAATTGACAAAAATGGTAAGGAGTCTTCTGTCATGAGGGCTTAACATTTCCTTCTCCTAAATCTTCTGTTTCATTCTGTGTAGAACTATTTATTGTTATGATGCCTATAACAGAAATGCCCTAAGAATAATCGTGACCAAAAAATATGATTCTTTAATGGTCTTCAAAGATGTGTTACTAATTCTAGCAAAATTAGTGTAACCACATTTACATCTTTAAAATCATTCTGTCCCATGTAATGGTTGGGTGTGAATTCCGGGATGGTTAACAGGAAACAGATGTTGGCGTGAATGATTTGAAGACAGGATCCTACTTAATCTTCAAGGAGAACAAAAAAAATATGCAACAAAATTGAAGTAAAAACTATACTAGATGTGGTTTCAGTTAGCCTATCCTGTCAAAGGTTTTGTGATATTGACAGGAGGCTTACTAAAGAAGACTAGAATAAGAAGTCTGCTGGAACTCATTATCAGACACAATAAAAAAGTGCAAAACTTTGGGTAAGTGGTCAGTGTACTAACAGGACTATTTTACACTGGGATTTTTACACTAGCAGGACACCATTTTACACTGGGATTCACATACCAGAAGCCTACACAAAATATAATCTGAACGTGATGTCACAGATTGAAATGTGCAGTCATGACTCCATCAAACGCATCTATACAAATTTCTTCTTTCACATACAATTGCAGTTAAATCCAAAATGGGAAATATGGGATATCTAACTAGTCTGTGCTACTGACTTCTGACCTGTATGCAATTTAAAGATAGTTATTATTCTTAAAAGCCCCACATAATCTAATGATCCTTCAAACTGAATTTTGGGAGCAAACGTTTTGTTGTTTATCTAGAGAACAGGCATAATAACAACAAAAGTATGTCTTTCTTATAGTCTTACCTCAAGGAAGTCCAAAACATGCCCAGTGAGCTGGAAATTGTACTCTCAATGATAAAATGCAGGAGAATTTAACAAAAAAGTAATAAAAAAATAATAAAGCATAGAAGAACTATATTCTTTACATGGGAATGTGTTATCTACTACTCTTTCTTCTGATTTTGTCACAATGAAAACTAAAAGGAAGCAGGATAATATAGGATTTCAGATTGCAAAGCTGAAAAATGTGATATTTTTCCAACTTATTTTTTAATTTGTAAGAATGTCAGAACGGTAGCTGTATGTGTTATCTGTGCGTCTTCTACTGTGAGGATCTGTCACATTTTGAGACAATCTTCCTCCTTCAGCTAAGTTAGCATCTTTAAAGTTATGTTTGCCTGTCTCAGCACAGAGGGACTTTGAAGATAGCTGCTCTACAGGCGTAGCAAGCTGTTCTTTGGGAAAGGGCTTAGAAAGCATGCATCAAACAGAGTCAAAATGAATAAAACAAAATCTTTCTGTGGGAAGATACTACCAGGACGTTGTTCATTGCTTCCTAATCTGTACCTGCTGCTCTTCATGCATATTTTACATCTCACAGAAGCATATAAAAGGCTTGCTCATTCAAGATATTGATCATCTCTGAGGTGCTAAAAGGCTTTTACTTCCTTGGAGTTGAGGAAATGTGGCTCAACTCATTGAATGGAAACATTCCTTTCTTTGATTCCCTGAGCACTTTTTACAACTTTAACAACAGTATGCAACAAAATAAGAAACAAATTTGAAGTATTTTTCAAGAAAGAGACACATTTCAGCTTTTAGAAAAAGCCATAGCACTGAAAGAATGGACTTAATTATATATGGCAAATTATTTGTAGAGGAAATTCTGACATTTTAATTGTGAATAATGTATTTGAATTAACTGTTCTATTTGTCTGAGCAATTTAATCAATGGTTAAACAACATGAACAAATAAGTGTTCATTACAATTTTTTTTCCCCTGGTAAAACAGTGCATACATCACTTGTGAATATATTTGTTCATTGTGTGCTTAGCTTTAGCTAACACTAAATATTATTGAAAAATAAAATAATAATAATCATCAAGGAACAGGAAAGAATTGTTGGAGACTGCAAACAAATGAAACCAGAATAAAACAGAGAGAAATCGTAAATGATGCTGCAGTGCACAAGGAAAGAACAAGCAAAGATGACAGCAAATAATAAATCAAAATGAGTAGAATTTTGCTCTGAGTTGTAAAGGCTCATTTTTATTACTCACATACAACTATGCAAATATTCATATAATCATAGAACACTTCATGATGAAAAGAACTTTTTGGGGTTATCTAGCCCAATACCCTGTACAAAGCAAATTGAATTAGATGAGATTTTTCAGTACTTTGCTCAAATTCTGAGTACCTCCAAAGATGGATAGACTCCTGCCTCTCTAGACTGAAATCTACACCCTGTGCTTGAGTTTGACTGCCCTCAGAGTTAACTTTTTCCTTATATCTAACTAGAATCTCCCATGTTCAGACTTCTGTCTGTTGTGTCTTGTCCTGTCACCATCCACCTTTGAGAAATCTGGCTCTTCTACATCCTCCTGCTAGGTAGCTGTAGATAACAATATATGGCCTTTGCCTATCTGCTACAGAAATATAGATGATTCTGGTGACCTCAGTTTCACTTTTATAAGAGCAAGTGTTTCATCCAAAGGAAAAAAACAGAGTAACTGTAAAAAGAAGCATAAAAAATTATCACCAATAATTACTGAGAAATATTTAATAGGTCACTCAAGTTGCTTAAGAACAATACCAATTTCTTCAGAAAATATTCATGTTATTTTAGGAATCCTAAGTTACTCGGTCTAAGTTTTCTTTTGAGATTCAGTGCTTTAGATAGCATTATGCCTGAACAAGAAATGCAGAAGTACTTACAACATCAGTGATTCACATACCCCAAACAGTTTATGTGCTTTTCACCCGAGGACAATCATTGCTACACAAAAACAAACAAGTTCAGCCCTGTCTTGAAAATCTTCCCTCTAATACAGATCTTATGCAGAGAAGATGAAGTTATAATTTCAGCAATGATTCAGAAGAATGGTGAAATGAAAATGCATTTGCACACTGCCTCTTTTCTTACATGGTTCTTGCCTAACAAATATTGAACATTAGTCATGATTATAGAGTTGTCTGTACCTATTTGTCATCAAAAATTATCACTGAACGTCTTCTAATATTAGTCAAGAACCAAGAATTAGGCTAGCACTAGAATACCCAGAAGCATTTTTTCAGATGTCTGTAATTGACCAGTTTCTCTAATAATGCAAGCATGAAAAACGGGGCTGCTTATAAAAATTATTGAGATAATGTGTACAATGACCTAGCCAAGGTTTAAACAGTTTGCATTTCTATAAATTAATTCTTATCCTGTGCTCATACTATGTAGTTCCAGGTAGTTGGATCAAAGCATTCCAGCCATGCTTGATAGAGAAGACCACAAGGAACCACAGAGCACCTGAGATGTTTCATGGGTTCATTTTCTATGGAGAAGGGTCAGAATACCTCTCCTCCCTAATTACACTTAAAAGATCTTAAATGGAACTTGAATCGTAAAGACAACATAATTAATCCAAGCCTAGACGCTGAACATGTCTGAAAAGCTGTGTTTATTTTTTTGCTTAGTACCCAAGAATTTAAACATACTTAATGAATACTTCTGTGATTGTTTTTCTTAATTTTTCCCTTTTGATGCCCAAAAGCATCAAACGGGGGAAATCACATAGTCAACTTCCCATTCTAAAAAACTAATGAACTTGGAGCCTGAAAAAAAGCTACTTTATTTAGGTAAACATTCCTTACCAAACAATTTAAATATTTCTGTCCAGAAAAAAAAATAATAGGTTTCTTTCTGCAGCAGCTGAGTTCATAGAAAGTTGACATCACTTACATATGAATGCATACCCTCAAATGATCCCAACAATAAACATCAACGTCTTGACTCTGTGCTTCTCTGCGTAGTTCAGTTCACTTGCCTATGCCTCTGTCATTTTTTAAGAAGTTACTAATCAAATTAGTTTAGCATCTACCCTAAGATCAGCCTATATGCTCTCTAGAAAATCCTATTGATCTCCATCAATTATAAAGGAAGTCTGGAGTAAGGAACTCAGATACAGTTGTTTACACTTGGCTAGATGAATTACTCTCCACAAAACAATAGAGAGAATAGTCAAAAACTTTTCATAATTCAAGCAGAATATTTTTTTAAAATACTAAAATACTCAATTTTCATTACACTATTACTCCTGTAACATATGGAAGATGTAGAATGGAAGACAGAGAAATGCTGGTCTTGAAAATTGCCCGAGTCTTGGAGGATAATATAGTGTTTCAAACTCATTGTGATTCTATAGATCAAGGATACACTACTGTGTTTGCTTTGAGACACTCAGATGGGATGGATAAAAATTCAAAGGATTATGATTGAACAGAATCATGTTTAATGTCTTTGAGATGGGACTGTCCCAGGAACAAAAAGTCTTGGGTGTTAAGGCAGTCCTAGTTTCATCTGAAACCCTATACTCAAAGTGCTGTTGAGCATTTTTGTTGACAATTAAAATGAGCTGAGGTCGAAGTTTAAGAGGATTGGAGTTTAAATCAACATGAAGAGTCCTCTAGAATGCTCATGCACTATCATTGTGACTTCTTTTGCTTAAACAAGATTAAACCAAAAGTAATTCATTTTGAGTCAAACCAGCCTAAAACTGCAGTAAGAGAGGGCAGGGTGATGAGCATCTATCTGCCAGCTGACACCATTTGTGAACAGATGGTGCATTTCACAGCTCTCCCTCACTTCTCATATAGAAGAAGAAGAAGGTAAGAACCAACCCACAAAGTTTTAATTCAGCTTGTGAGAGAAATCAGCCTGTAAAATACAGAAAATTTGGGAATTACACTTAGCTATCTTAATCATACTGAGAAAATGTTTGATCCTATATATGATCTACATTATTAAGGTATTGTTCACACCTTTGCCAATATGACTGAGGAACAAGCCAGTAATTTCAATACTGACCTGCTAAAATATAAATGTATAAATTTACTAATTACTGTTTTTTATTTAAGCCACTAACAGATCATATTGTTAGCTACCTAAACTGAGGCAATTTTAAAGACATCTTTATTTTTATAAATAAATAGTACTGTAAAATAGATTTAAGTTTACATAACACTTAAGATCTAACAAATTTAAATTAGAATATATTGGAACAAGTTGCTCAGATATTTGTTTACAAAAGTTTTCATATTATACACTAAGTTAAATCACCTGAAAATTAGGCTTGATTATATTTTATTTTAATGTATGTATATATTTGTAAATAATATAAAGTTAAAAGAAACATTGCAGGTGACAAAATACATCTTTAAGACAATGCTGAAAATGCAGGAACCTGTGTATTCTAGACATTTTAATTATTTTATTTTTTTAATATGATATCTGCCAGTAAAATAATTTGAGAGGGGAATTAGCTCAGTAAATGTAAAATTAGGCTATTTATTCTCACAGTGTCTGGTTACTCAGGCAAACCCATATCCTGGGGTTGCATGACAAAAAATTGGTATTAGATTTTGCACAGGCAGATTCCAGGTTAATTATCACAACACTTTATGTCATTTTGCGTATCATTCCGTCTACAAACTCCCCCCATACATAAGTCAACTAACTGATGATTTGCTCATCTTACAAGATAAATTTAGAGAGCAATTTTCTCTGGATTTAAAGTAATCCACTGACATCTCTGTTTCATTATATCCCCCCAGTGATGATCAGTATCTCTAATTCACCTTAATTACTGAATGATACCAATTCTGATTTCCTGTTCCCAATCCTTATATCACTTTTAAAAAGAATTTATCTCTCTGTGCTACCAATATGCTTTCATATCAGTGAGATTAGGGGCACTGTTCAGTTGGTCCTTATGCTTTGTCAATTCTGTGCAAAAATTAAAGTCTCTTGCATTATGCAAGAATAATTACATGAAAAAACAATTTTGTCAACTCATCAGCAAAGGACGTGCTTAGGATCTAAATTAAATTTTACCTCAAAGCATTTGCCTATGAGAAGAACAAACTTCAAACCCTCTTTAACAACAACACTTCCTATAAAGATTTCCCAATGAAACATTACATTGACTAACCTGCTTTTCCTTTTCTACTTAAAAGATCAAAGTTTGCCAGGGAAGCTACATTTGCTAGACAAGTTCTTGACTTTGCAAAGGAAGATTTGGAGACTTCAATGCTTGGTTCACTAAGAGGAATAAGTAGTAACCATAACACTCCTTGAACATGTTATTCAAAGCCAAAAAAGCTACCACCTGTTGGGGAGCCAATTTTTATCCTCTTGGTCGTTATTTTTCTCTCTAACAGGAAGGGAAGCAATCATTAGTGAAAGTTCTGTTAGTTTTGTAAACAAGACTTTCCCAGAATTTCATTCAGATCTCCTGTGCTTTCATAAAGAGCATTGCTGAGTCATTGGAGGGAATATCTACCCATCACTACTGACAAATTCCCAATACATGCCAGCGACTAGAAGATGGAAGGCTCTGCATCCTATACCCAATTCCTCAAAGCCACCTAGTCACCTGAAAATAAAGTATTTCATCAATCACGCTATAAGACTACCTCTGCTGAAAAGCCTGTGATTGCACTCCCTTTGATTTATAGAGTATGCATTACTGTCTTTTAGTGTCTTTCACTGTGATATGACAAGGCCCCACATGGAGCTGGTAAAGAGCATTAAATGAACAAGAACAGTGAGATTTGTGGTATCCCTAGGGGCCAAAATCTTCATATGACCCTTCTTCTGCCCTTTAGTATTTGAGCTCTGACATCTCGACAACTTTAATAGATACCCAAGAGGCAGAACAAGAAAGGAAGATCTTCGTAGTCCATCTTGTCTTTTTTAAATGCTGAGGGATATTAAAACAGTGAAGCAGAAATACTTTGGGCAAAAAGAAACAGGTAACAAGACAGGACTTTAAAGCAAAATAGTAGTGTATAGATAGTGACACAAGAAAAACATCAAGAAATCCAGATAGCAATTACCCTGTCCATATCAATTTCGTAACACAAAAAAATCAAAAGCTTTGATTTATAATTTCCAAGGTTAAGTCTCAATTATATCTCTTGGGCTTTCATTTCCTGCTTACAAATTACCTCTGAATTGTATTTAATATACAAGACATGCCTTATAATTGGCCTATTGTCAATATATAGCTTCATAAACATTCTGGATTAAGCAAATACAAGCAGTAACAGAAAACATGGAAAATAAAAATCCTGTCCTGTAGAAACTAGCATTATCCATAGTTAATGATGATAAATATATAAACACCACCATCTATCTTTAATCACTAAGTACTTTAGAAAAATTATGACCGAGCACTATTGCAATTAAATTAATAGAAATGTAGTAACTGAGTTTAAGGGGACCAGAGAATGCCTTTTCAAAATGCAAGATAAACAACATAGAAGGTTTGTTTTAACCACCAGTAAATATATAGATCACCTCCACAGAGAAATGTGATCCTTGTTTTACAGATGCCATTCTCTCTGGGAATTCAGAACGGGAAGGAAACCATTCTTCATAGTTGACTAAAACAATGCATGCAATTCATTCTGTGAGCACACTGGTTAACAGAAATATAAAAACTAATAATAAAAAACAACCAACAAAACCATTCTCACATCTTTTCCCTCCACCCACAGACCTTTAGAGAGAATCAGAGATGAGAGGAGGTTACTCACCGTTGAGGAGTCACCGCTTCCGGTCTCAAGCGTAGCTCCCTCAGCACAGGTGGGTGGGTGGGTAGAAAGTTGACTAGCCCTGCCCCCATCTATGACATCGCACTCTACCTCATAAAAGGTAGTGAAAGTGCTCTGAACTCCAGTCTGATTTCCGAGAGATACAGAAAAGAGATAGTGAGAGAGAGAGCAAGAGAAATACTGCGCCGTAGCGTAGAGGTGAAGAGAGAGGAAAGCGTGTGCTGAAGGAGCTATGCTTGGTCAAGGAAACAGGGACTCTTCCACGATGAGTAACCCCGCTGTCTGGTGGTTCCTCTCACTTGCTCCCATAGCACAGGTTAGGCATGTAAGCCATAAGGGGTTTGCTGACCGGGAAAGGGGATGAGTTTTGGCACCTTTTGGTGAAAACCAGACAGGCTAGAAAGCTTTATCCCCATTAAAAGCTGATTGATGTCAGATTGGGCATGTATTTGGTTGATAGACTTCAGAGTAGTATTATTTTACTCTTTGGAACAGCACCTAAAAACAAAAGCACTGAAGCAAGCAGGAGAAATTCCAATGACTACAACTGGAATTACACTTGTCCGCCGGTGCTGAATTTGTTCCATAAGCTTTACACAATCCAGCCCTCTGGACTCACCCTTGAATAGGGTCAGCCAGAGGGGAGGCCACCTTCAGCAGTATTTGAAGGAGGTCAGGAAAGAACTGCTTTTTTCACACCAAAATTGAGGGCTGACAAACTGTGCTGAAAGAACAAGTGAGGGAAGTATAAAAATTCTGGGCATAGATTTATTTACAGAGCACACTTTAAAGTTCCAGAAAATATCAATAACATTGCAAAGAGGTGATGCTTTAAAAGACTGTACATTTTTAGACAATGAAACCCTTACAAGCTGAAGCATATGTTCTCAAACAACTTCCCAAGAAGTTTTTTGTTTGAAACTGAAGGGCTTAAACTGGGAGATTCATTATAATTTATTGTAAATGGAATTTTTATCATCCAAATTCTGGAAAAGCAGGTTTGAGAGTAAACATAATTGCTTGTATTATCCATTGGGATGTTCTTAATAACCTAGATGTGTACTGGAAAAAAAAAAAATAGAAGAAGAAAAAAAGAAGTATATGCTGCTAGGTTTAACTCCATTAAATAAAACTGCTTGGAAAATGTGCAACTCTTCATGTACCAGTAAAGAGTGCTAGCGTAAGATTCTATCTTTTGGAAGATGAAAAATGAATGCTCCTTAAATCTCTCTCAAAGAGTATGTTTTAAAAGCACACAGGGTTAACATTGACCTTTTCCCGTAGGCTTTTTGTTGCTACAAGGATCATGTAAACTGTAATCTAATCATGATTATTTTTTCAGTCTTAGTAATGATTAATGTGTACTCCTTTCTTTATTTGTGTGCTCTCCGTTTCTGCTATCAAAAAAAGAAAGTGTGTGACTAATGTTTGGTACTAGTCACTTCCCCTAACAGAGGTCAGGTGTTTTCTTTTTTCTTGACCTTCAAAGCTTTTATCACAATCTAGTCCTGCAGTATCTGCAGATGCTTCTTTAAAGCACTGTATTTGTGAATTTAAAAACTCAATTGGCTAGTCCAGTTGACTAAATGAAGAGTTATTGTGATTGTTAGAGATGATTTATAACCTCAGAAACACAATGCAAAACTAAGCTGTAGCTGAGTAATGCAAAGTGATGATAGTGCTGTGAAAATCAGTTCAGAATTGAATTAAACATATGTTTAACTGATTTCTTGTTACATGGTCTTGATTTCAAGCCATTTGTCTATGAAGATAGAGGGGACACCTCTGATGCCCTTTTTATATAGGAATAGATTATGATATGCCATTCTAAACAGCATGACAAAAGGCTTTCTACTATATGGTCTACTTTCCAATTTCCAACATGTATTTCTACTAGTCTGCCAAAGAGAAAAGAAGATTTGAACTTTTAAAGCTTCTTATGGTAATATGTACTATGTAGAATTTAGTTAACTCACAGTTTTGGTATCCTATGACCTGACTATTGCACCACAGTTGTTTTTGCCAAATAAAGTAGGAATATATTTTGAACTCCTGTGACTACCAGGCCTTAAGAAGCCTCTAAGCAAGCTTGGTCATTTTGATTAAGAGAAAGATGTTCACAGGCTATGTCCTTAAATATGACAAATATTACATTTGTAGTAGCAGTTCTGAGAGCTCCCAAAGAGAAATAAGTTGTCTATTATTGGAATAGAAACACATGAATGTAGCACAATTAACTTCTGGAAGACTGAGGATGGACAAGGATAATTTCCAGTAGCAATACAAGAAATGTGGTAGATTTGATCATGATAATGAGAAAACAGTTCAATAGACTAGGTAGCAGATAATATCCAAGATGGTATTTTGGGCTAGCACTGCTTACATCTGAAATTTTGTTTTGGCCTACTTAGTATAACTGTAGTTGATAACAAGAAAATTAAGGGAAGAGCAAAAAAGATAAGACTGATTTGTGAACATACAATAGGATGCGTTGCTTGCCTAAACAGTGAACAAAAGCAGAGAAAGCATATACCTAACTGAAAACATTTTAAAAATATATCTACATGCAAGGAAGGAAGGCAATCTTCCAAGTCTTCCAAGGAATATACTAAGATTAATTAAATGAACGCAAAGAGACAGTAAATGAAGACTTTGATATTTTTTTGTTAAGAGAAGCCCAACTGCATAAGAAAGCTATGTAAAATCACTTGCACCCAGGCACTAGCAATCAAGGAGAAAAAATGGGTCCACGCTCAGTTTGACATCAAAGATTTGTTGGACAAAAAGCCAAAGCACTTTATTTCTTGCTTAAAAAGATGAACAGATGATTAGGAACGGACAGGAACCGTCAAGGCACCAGTGGCTGCCATGTATGAAGTTTGAATACAGCAAGTTTGTGAAAAACTGAGAAGATTACCTAATGCTCAAATGCATTCCATGTTCTATGGGTAAAGACCTAAGGTAAAGACATTTTACCTACAGAAGGTAAAAATGGATGTATCTTAAGAAACAACTTTAAAAGGGCATACCAAAATGCCAGCTGACACATACCATAAAAGTTTGAGACCCTAACACAGACACGCATCTGACCCGAAGACATCCTCTTGTTGTAGTGGATCAGTTTGATGGGTCAATAGCTAAACCTTACTTGCTCGTTACCTGTCATCGCCAAGGAATGGTGAAATGTATAACATCCCATCTGACTCAATAAAACTGTAACTTAACTGGTGTTTTGACACGGGCAATGCAGATATGAAAAAGGATGATAATGTTTCTGCAGAATTTTGGATCAGAAACTGATGCTCTAACTCAGAATTAGAGTTCTAATAATTAGAATTCTAATTTGGTCTTTGATGGGATTTAGGACAAAAAGCCTGTATGCTTTGCCTCATTTTCTGATGATACTACTAGTTATCTAGTAGCCTAGTTCATAAGTTTTTTTTGATGATGTATTGGGTAAAATCAGAAAAAAAAAATACTAGAAAAAAATACTAGTTAGTTTTTCACTTTGACTCCATATCAATGTTTTGAACACATTATAAAAAATAAAACTTCTTTGTTGATGAAGCTGCTTATCAGTTAATTAAGATTAATGATGTGATGTGAGAACAGACATTTTTTCCTTTTCTTCTATAAGGTTCATAAATAATAATGGTAATAATAACAGCAAAAATAGTATGTTCAAAGTGTGGAGGAAGCATTTCAGAGGTAAAAGATACAAGGCAACTGTTAGCCTTCCTATCTCAGTCTGATCCCTTCTTAAAGGTTACTATGGCCTCCTGCATTTAATGGAAATATGTTCCTATCATGAGTTTTATTAAGTCCTTTGTTGTAAGCTGTTTTGTTCAGTATTTGAAAGTAATTCCACTCAGGCTGGGAAAACCTGTTGATGTTTTCCCTCGAGGGTACGTCTTCTTGTCTGAGAGTGTTTCTATGTGTGTGTTACTCATTTGCAACTCAGGTTGTCAAGAACTATAATTAAAGTGAAAGAAACTGATGGGTCTGAACTGAAGTTGTTGTTCTTTTAATATCTGCAAAAGCATCATCTGATAGTACTTTAGAAGTGAGATTAAGTCCCACCACTATTCAAACGAGGAAGTGAAATAATTGTGAGAGCTAAAAGATGTACTTCTGCAAAAGAAACAGGGTCTAAAATTTCCTATTTTGTGTTAAATTTGTCGATATCTAAATTCATTTCTCCAAATTCCCATGTGAGAAAAAAAAATAATAAATATATTTAGATATAAAAAAAACCTGATTTTTATTTAAAGCCACAGGGTATACTTATTAGCAAATCTGTGCTGTGAACTAAGGAAGTCAACTGCAAATGCCAAGGGAGAAATGATTCTTATTTAATACAAAATGGTGAAACTTGTTGGAAACCACCTCCTTTAAAGGAAGTAAGACAGAATAGGAAAGGAATGTGAGATACCAAAGAAGCCTTCTCTTTCCTTATAGCAATTTTTATAGGCATAGTCCTTCAGGACCATACCTTAGGGAATGTTACAGTGGTCTCTAGGCCTTGTTAATTATTTCAGGGCTGGTGCAGTTTGTATCAGAAAGCCAATTTCCTCATATTCCCAGTTACTTCCCTTATCATTTAACATGACCTGGAATAGAGAAACTAGTTGGACTGAAGCCATAGATGTTGCAGTAGCAGATGAGCTTTGGATTTTAGAGTGGTTAGTATTTTTAAAATAAATACAGTATGTAATGAAGTATATACATTAGTATTTCTGTGAAATCTAAAATCTCTTTCTATAATCAAATTTGTTTCAAGCCTTAATCTTGAATTTTTAATACTTTGCTTTGTTCTCATGGAATTAAATGGCTTAACATTATTTGGTATTAGAAATGCTTTTCTTTACAGAGAACTCTTCTAATGAGGAATTTCAGTAAATGTAATCTTCAGAAATTCATGAATATTTGTTACCTGATAAAGCACAAGAACATGTTACCTGTAGCTAAAATGCTTCTTAATAAGGATAAAAGTCTGACCTGTCAAAATTTTAACCTACTAAATGTAGACATATAAAGGGTGTGTATATTTCTTGTTTCCTTGAATATATTCTAATAAAAATAAGTGGAGTGTGATTTTGCTTCACAAATGAACTTGTAGATAACATCTTTCTGTTTATGCAGGATATAGTGCTTCATATTTATGTGTATGTGTGTATATATGTGCATTTATATACAATCAGATATTTTCTCTTAGTGCATATGTTGCTGCAAAGTCTTGTTTTAAAAAAATGTATCTTCAAAAGAACTGAGATTGTTTCATAAATATATTTTCTTGTTCAGTTTTTCGGATGTGTTAACCTGCATTCATCTACTTTTTCTTACATTATACCTTTCCTTTCCATACACTCTGCCCACCACCAAGCCACCTTTACTCAGCTGCTTTGAAGAAATAATGACAATATTCATATGAAATAAGAAAATCTGTCTTTCAAAAGTCTTTTCTGCTATTATGTATGTGGATCATACCTATGATCCACCAGATGCCGAAAATTCAGGGTTTATCCAACTCTACAATCCAGCAGCAGTTATAAAGGCAAAACCATGTAAGCTCAAAGACATAAATAAGATCCTATGGGATCTCCCTCTTAGCTGAATCCCAACACCATACAAATTTCACTTGACGGAGACCTCTGGAGATCTCTTGCACAACTTCCCACTTGAAATGAGTTGATTGCCAACATGAGATCATCTCAGCTGCTGCATACTCTACCTGGGGATTGAAAACCTCCAAAGACAGCATTTGCACAAATTCTCTGGGCCATGCTATGTGGGAAAGGAATTCACAGGGAGCTTTGTGCTGTTTCACACGTCCCTGAGTTAGAGATAATGAGGAAAACAGCAGTAGAACCAAAAACTTGAGCAAGGTTGAGATAAAGTAAATTGGCTACAGTGTTAAAGATGAGCTTTGGGCAGTGGCCAATTGCTGGCTGGCTCAAGGCGCGTCTGAGGGTCTCTAACCAATTGTAAGACAGATTTGGGCGCGTGGACAGTGCGTGGGGCTACGGGGAAAGTATATGTAGTAGTGAAAAAGGGCAATAAAGGTCTCCTGTTCAAGAGCCATCGGGAGTCCGTGTCGTGCATCCCTTCAATGCTACTTTTACTAAGAAGCAATAGGTAAGCTTCATCTAAGGAACTAAACCTTTGCTATTGTTACCTATTTGGAAGAGGTATTGTTAGCTGGATTTAAAGCCACTATATAAATCTATTTATGATTTTCTTTTTCCTATTCACCTTTGAGCTGCAGAGAGTAATTAAAACTTTTTCACTGTTTCAACTTTCAGAAAGCCCTAAGACAGTGTTTCCATAAAATACATCATATATAGTGAATATATGACCATGAGGTATTTTATCAGCACTCATTTTGATTAACCAGCATAACTCACTGATGTCTTTGTCCTTTAGGGGTAGTAAATTGACTCAGTGTCAGGATGATAAATTTTTTTATGTTACCAAATCATTGTGTAGTCCCTTTCTTGGACAGTGCATAGAGGGATACAGCCTGTTGCCAGCATGAGTTGGAGACTCCTGTATCAGTCACAAATAGAAAAACTAAAAAAAAATGTTCCAAATAACGGTTAAACAAAGCCTTCATATTGCTGAAATGTGTTTCATACAGCAAAGTATTTTGGAACACAGTACACTTCCTATGGTTTTATTTTACCTTCTCATACATTAGTAAATCTGCGAACATTCAAACACAAATGCAGAGGTTACTTAAATATATGTAATTTATCCCAAAAGGTACAGGTGACACATCTCCCTGTATTTTTCACTTTCATTTCTTCCAAAGAAGATGACGTGAGCTACAGCCAAAAACACAACATAAATCAAGGTCCTTCATTTTCCCCATCTAGCCTGAGCACTCCTGTCCTGGAAGCTATCCTTTTACAGTGGTACCCTCAGAGACGGAATACGTATGCTAGAATTTTATTTTCTGTCCTTGCTTGTTCTACTGGGAGTAATAGGAGAGTAGAGATTACTGTAGAGCCCAGTCAGCTTTCTTGTCCTGACTTTACATCAGTCCTTTCCCTCCACTGCAACTCCTTGATTTCATATTCCTATTTACTCGTTGTTTTCTTGCCTTGATCCTTTTGTATCACCTAGTTCAGGTTTCCTGGCTTATTTCCTTATTATCTCTAAGTTATTTCCTTTACCCAATGTTCCCATTCCAGAACTCAATACAGAACTCCTTTCCACCAGCGCCTCCTGAACAAATCTCTTCCCATCAATTCCATATCATGTAACTTTATTTGCACAGCAAGAGTGTACACTTATTTTTATGTGATTGTATGTATATATACACACAAGTAGTTTCTGATGTGCTTCCATGTTAAATAATCTCCAACTAGAATACTGAGAGTAAAATTAAAAATTTTTGTGAGTTTATAGGAAACCACTGCTGCAGGTAACACCATTCATGTTTGCTAATTCACTTTTTTGTCATTCTAACTTCTTACTACAATCTTGTGGATAAAGCAATGCATAAAAGTGAAAAGCGAGAGAGGAGAGGAGAGGAGAGGAGAGGAGAGGAGAGGAGAGGAGAGGAGAGGAGAGGAGAGGAGAGGAGAGGAGAGGAGAGGAGAGGAGAGGAGAGGAGAGGAGAGGAGAGGAGAGGAGAGGAGAGGAGAGGAGAGGAGAGGAGAGGAGAGGAGAGGAGAGGAGAGGAGAGGAGAGGAGAGGAGAGGAGAGGAGAGGAGAGGAGAGGAGAGGAGAGGAGAGGAGAGGAGAGGAGAGGAGAGGAGAGGAGAGGAGAAAAATTCTATAGTGACATCTATTAATCTTTAACTGCTGCTAGGAAAAGTATAGTTTAAAAAGTCGGTTATATATGTATTCCCTTTCAACACACATTTTTTTTTGAAAAACTATATGCCTTAGCTTATGTGTTTTCTATTGAAAACACTGACAGTCTGCCAGTGCAAGCAGCCCAGCCCAGAAACATATAAACACTCCTGTCTGTCAGGTTGTGTCTGTGATTTTACTTCATGTAGCATTCTGTTACAACTCAATAGTAAGACCTATTCTGTTGCAAGCTAAATAACAGAAATAACTTTTTTGTGTTCCTGAGAATCTCAAATAAAAGGAACCTCAGAGTTTTGGCAATTTACCAACTCACCCTTCAGCAAACTTTCTTTTACATAAAAGCTCAATTCTTACCTGATTCAGGAAGAATTAAATTACTTTATTTACCAAACTTGAAAACCACATTTTTTCTATAGTCTTGCAAATTTTAAATGCAAAGATTCTCTCTGATTAATTACTTGAAAACAAAGATAAATAAAATAAAATAAAATAAAATAAAATAAAATAAAATAAAATAAAATAAAATAAAATAAAATAATGAAAATAAAACCAGAAAGGCCTTCTAATGCAATGAAATGAAATAACATGTCAGTGGCTCTTAAGTAACTACTTATGCACAGGCTCTTACTCCACATTCAATGAGGGATGGCGTTATTTGCTTTTAATAGGTGAATTCGAGTTGCCTGACTTTTCTATGAGTCTATACAGTTCATAAGTAGCAACTTGATACTTCACAGTCCATCTGCATAACAACAGCACAGGGTAGTTGAGGGAAATTCAGACTTAAATGAAAGAAAGGGATGCCATTTAAGCGATTTTGTATTACTAGTTTTAGGAGGGATGGGCAGAATTGATAAGCAAGCTATCCACCAGCTCATCTGAAGTAATTACCGGATGCACACTGTTATTCTGTGATAAATAACAAGTCTTTTTTTTTTTGGTTTTTTAAATTGATGAGAACTACCTATTTCCAGTTACCTCGCTTTCATCACCAATCAAGAATAAACCTAAAGACAATTATTTAGC
>NC_137698.1:75571633-75726423 GCF_964034855.1 Anser brachyrhynchus
GCTTTTTTGCACAGTGCACTTTTCCAGCCACAGCAGGATTCATCTCAGTGTATTACGGATATCTACGTATGAGCCAGGACCTTCTAGGCTTAGTGTTTATTTATAAGATAGAAATAGACTATTTTAGCATTTTACCTCTTCTACACATTTCCCTCTAGATGAAATGAATGACAGCCCTGAAATGCCAGTTTCTCTCCATTAACTATGACATGTAGGTATCTACACACCACGTGTTTACTTTTGAAAGTATAGGCCCCACCTGCAAATTTCACAAAATGTCATGTCTGAAGTTCTGACTGCTGACATCAGTGACAAATTCCTGGGGATTCTGGGAAAGTCAGGTTTCCATTCAATTTTATTTCCATTCTATTTCTATCCATTCTCTTCTCAGTTGTGTCCAGTGACAGGATGAAAGGCAATGGGCACAAACTGAAGCACAGGAAGTTCCTGCTGAATATTTCCTTCCTTATCATCATTGTGCCTTGGTTCAGCAAGAACAAGGTGCCCAGCACTGTCAGAGGGACAACAAAAGCCGTGATCCTTTCTAGGGTGAGCTATGAAGCAGATCAAAGGAGAAACAAAACAAACATGAAGGCAAAAAAATGAGAAATAAGAAGCAATAACTTTTATCTCTGTTTCCTTGATATATTTAGGCTTCTTACTTTGGCCATGTTAACAGTATCTTTGCCAGTATTTTTTCTATTTTTCTTGCCACTACTCTGGCCATGCTATCCCACCATCTCACTAACCTGCCTCTCTCCCTCTTACAGTAACTTCTTGAAGTTTCACCTTGTGATTTACATACAGTTTTGGCTTTACTCCATTTCTTCCTTCTGTTCGCTCTTCAGTCTGCTGTCTCCATTCCTTTTGCTGATCACAGTTGTTTTTCTACTCCAGATCTGTACTCTCTTTTCTGTTATTTTTCATATTATTCTGGCTTGATGTCTCTGTCTAATGAATGACTTCCCTGTCTCCCAGCTCTCTCCTGATGAAGATGGACGCAGCTTTATCCCTTCAGTCATGGAACTCCAGGCAATATCATATAGCAAAATGAATTAATGATACAAAAATAGGTCCATAATATGCCCACTCTTTCCTCTTCTACGAAAGAGAAAGTGACTTTTTCTCAAGGGTAATGTTTCTTCTGCTATTTAAGTTTGTCTCCTTCTTCCCTGCTCAGGAACAATTTATTATTGTTATTATTATTATTATTATTATTATTATTTTGTAATCATAGAGCCAAAGGTTACATGCAAGATCAAGGGCAAGGTGCTCAGCACTCTGCACACATGTACAACCAAGGCAGGGATTGCACCAGATTGCAGTGATCGTTCCTAAACCCCATCTTGATGTGGCTTAATAAGAGATTAGTCCGTGAACTTTTCAAGGTAGAGAACTTTTTTCATATTCATTTGCAGATCACAGTATAAATTGTGAATTCTGATCCAAACCGGCATCAAGGCAGGCTGGACTGTTAGAACTTTGGAGCAGGGTACTTCTACAACAATGTGTGCATGTATATGCAATGTCTATTTAGAAGGAGTCTTAAAGGAGAAGGATCTCTGCATCTGACACTGACCTAGACACTGTTTGGGAAAATAAATAAATAAATAAACAAAATAAAATAATCACCACCCCAGGCACAATATTACGATTTTATAATAGAAAGCTCTATATTCATCTTGGACTCGAGCTTATCCTTCTAATGAAGTACTTTTTGAAGTCTAGCATCCTCCAACCAATGGTGTCATATTTCCATTCCAAAGACAATTAATTCTGAGCTGTTTTTTTCCCATATCTGTTACTGTCTAAAATCCAGCCAAGATCAGACAGAAACTTCCTGAGATTCTTCCAGAGCTCCAATGGCCATCTCCCTTTGCCGTGGATGGCAGCCACTGCCTGGGCAATTCTGAAAATCCTGGTACTGTTTTTGTGCTTTATGGAAGAAATAAGCCAGATTTTACTCCCCCTCAAAGAGGCGTGCTTGGGAACAAACATCACAAGGAATAGTTCGGCTCTAGGAATACTTTTAAGATTTTAAATATTGTTATACCATGATAGGAACAATTCATTAACCCTGGAGAATATTTCTATTAGGTGTTAATATGGCATTACTGTAAATTTTGGCCTTTGAATTGGTCTTCATTTTGACTAATTTTGTCTTAGGAAATATTTCGTTTTGCATTCAAACATGATGAATTGAAGTTATATTTTAACCTTGATAATATATTCCCTACTGGACAAAGGGCCTTTTCCTCTCTCCCTCTCCCTCTCCCTCTCCCTCTCCCTCTCCCTCTCCCCCTTTTCCCTATAGAAAAGAAGTAAAAATGTAAAAAATAAAACAATACACCAGGTCTTTATGGCTTTAAATTATCACTCCAGCTACAAAATAAGCCCATCCATGTTGGAAGAAACCAATGAGGCTTGACAGCAAATAAGAATCTGTCACACAAATGGTGGAAGGAGGAAAGAATTCAAACTTAAAAAACACATTTTAAAAAATAGAAACTATGAGTTTTCATCTCCACCCTTCTACACTGAAATGAGATTCCATGTGGTGCCTTTTTGACCTGCCCAGCTACCCCGAAGTCTAAGCAGTGTTTAAGTCATCCAGCCAGACACAACTCCAAAAACTCAACCACTGTTAAAAAGAAATGGTACTAATGATTCACCATGGGAAGCTCTTTCTTTTCAGCTGCTGTTAACCAATATTTAAGTGGGAAGTTGGGGTCATTGTGTTTCTGGATGTCATTTCTTAAAAAGAAGACATAAAAGACACCTTGACAAGTTGTCATTAAAGATTTCATGGCAATATCTATAAGTGCAGGGATGCCTACTCTGTTGCCTTGGCAAAATTCACATTCAGATGATTACATTTTGCCTACTTACACTCAGCCTGCATTTTCAATTCCATATGTCATTCTTCTTGTCTTCTCCTCTTAAATTGCTGTATGGTGCTGCTGTGCATTATTAAACAGTTGCCACATTTCACCCCAGTGGATCTTGCATTTAAATGATGGATTTACAAAGTCTATGCTGCTTTGTTAGGATTGCCTGTACAGCTGGTTGAGTTGATTTTTTTTTTTTTATGGAAAATAAATTTCCTTTAGAAATAGAGTTGAAAAATTACTGTTTTTCATTAAAAGTTGTATAAAACTTTTTTTTTTTTCAAAAGTTTGTGGCTTTCTAAATTCAAAATTAAATTAAGTATATGTTGTATATATAAGACACAGCATAAATAATTCAGTATAATTATTAACAAAAGAGAAAACAGTTTTGTAATCAAATATTGAAAACTATTCAAACAGTGTTTTAGACATCTGTTTGTTGGATTTTTCCATAAACTGAAGAAACCAAAGAGGAATCAATTTCAAACAATTCAGAATGAAAACAATGTCAGGACTACAAATATCACAGCACAAAATCTTTCAGTTGTTTCCAGCAAGTTCTTTTTAGGCATCATCTTTTGAAACTTGCAAAGTGTTGTACCATTCAGAAAGAAAAACTGCCTTTAATTCTCTTTCTCAGTAGATGTATACATAAAAAGAGACTCGAGTGTAATTTGTTTTTTAGATTGCAAACTCAATGAGACAGGGATCACTGCTCCATGAAATTAAGCACGTTGTATGCAGGCTAGAGATATGTTCCTAAAAAGATAAGGTATTAGGATCTGTCCCAGGGAGGATACAGTGGCTGTCTAGGGGGTTTGAAAGAATGGAGAACTCCATTTTGGGCAGTGAAATAAGAAAATATATATTTGTTTGTGAGGTGGTAGAAATAAGATACTGAAGAAAGTTACTACCTTGTAATATCTGTTATGTTTCTGCTTCTGTTTAGTAGTGGCAAACGAAGAACTCAGATAGATTGGCCCAGTCAGGGAAACCATCACAGTGTGCATGTGTTGTGTTATCTTGGGAATACAATCCCCAAATGCAAAATTAGAGCAGTCAATACCCTCAGAAGAGAAATTAGAGTATTTTAAGACACATGGTAAGATCCCTAAGGACACAGACTCCCCAGAAGACTTTAAGAAGCTTTCATGCTGTTCTTTTTATCTGTAGATGGCTTCATGAAGTCAGCTGCTAAAATGTGTTAAAATAATGTGTTGCAGTGTCCTGTAAAAAATTTATATATATATATATATATATTTCTCAGGATTAGACATCTAACCAAGACTGAACATTTCACTCAAAGGTTAATAATGTGGTTATTCTGAGGTTAATCTACTGTGGCTCAAAGCGTTGACTGCAAGGGCTGCCCTAAACAGACGCTATTGTAGAAACATTGCAGGTCAGCTTGCAAAGCAAGAGAAAAGCCAGTATGTACCAAGCGTTTAAAGATATTGTGTCCTACTTAAAAAACAAAACAAAACAAAACCACAAAAAAAAAAACACACCTCCCTTTGTATTTGTTAAGACCATAGCCTCCTTGTCTGACCGTGAGTAGTTTCCTTCAGTTCTGGGAACAGACAGGGATTCCTGCCTTCTGCATCTTGCATAGGTTTGTTCTGGCTCTTAGAGAGACATCACAAGCTGACTATTGTTGATGCAGAAAAAAAAAGAAAAAAAAGAAAAAAAAAGTCTTATTATGATCTGTGGTGCATCCAACCTATGTTTTCAATGAAAGGCGAGATTGCTATCAAAGAACCTGATTTAGTGAGCTGGAGCTCCAAGCAAAACATCTGGGATGAAATCAAGAGTTTGAAGAAAGCAGTACCCTTCATCATACTTGCAATGCCATTTTAAACAGTACCAGGGGCTGACTGAGAGACAAATTGTCCCTCATCTTGTTGCCCAAAAGAATAGGTAGGGGTTCACCAAAGACTGTAATGTCAGAAGGCTGTCCATGAAACATTCTCCAGCTGGGCGCAAGTCGTGGTTTAGAAGTGAGCTCTAAACTGGTTTTTGTTTGTTTGTTTGTTTGTTTGTTTTGTTTTTCCACATTGAACTGCATTGAAAGAAGTTGCCTCACAAATTAGACGGCCTTGTAGATCAGGATTAACAACCAGAACATAGATTGCTGGATGACCTTTGAGGGGCTTTTTCCACCCAAGTTCAGTGAGGCAACATCCATGTAAGCTATATCTTCAATGATTTTAAAGAATAGACATACACAAGGGCTATGTGATAATCCAGTTTAGAGGTCACTAATGTGTGGTTAAATGAGACAAGGTTCCTACTGGACAACAAGACTTGTATGGCTGCAATCTGATTATGTAATGCATTTTATTTTCAGATCATTCCATGAACATAAACAAATTTATCCTCACACCAACCTGGAGCAGAGAGCAGGGAAGGACTGTTGTACAGACATGTCAGTAAATATGTATATATATATTTCTACACTTTTTTTTTTTTTCATGGAGAAATTCCATAGATGAACTCATTGATAAAGAGGGAACCACTGTGACATGATACATAGGGCATATTTTCAAAACATAATCCTCCAAGTGACAGAATGCTGCAAATAAAAAATCACTTATTTCAGTGGGACACTGCAGAGAACAAATGAAACAGTAAAATATACGGTGGCACAGATGCTCAGGAGACTTGCTTCTGAGACTTCTGTTTTATCTTTAACTACAAAGGCAAGATTGTCCCTTATGCTCTGCAAAGATGTGCCAGAGGAGGGTTGCCATGGCAGAAGATAACCAGACTAAGTCTCCCAGCCCCCAGCATGTCTGCTCCTATTTCCACCCACTTACCCATCTGGCCAGGTTGCAGTGAAGGTGCGATGCCTTGGGGCTCTGCACACAGAGGCTCTGCAGAGGAGTCCCACCAGGGAATTCTTGTCTGGGCAATTTGTGGCTGGCTTTTGACATTCCTCGTCACCACCTGTGCTAAGGGGTCCAGACCCAGTCTGTGATTCTGGCCAGATAGATTTTCCACCCTGAATTATACCCAGGCACCTTCCAGTTATACCATTTGGGACTATGATTTTGTTGAACCCAGCTCCCTTGCAGGGTCAGGATTTGTCAACACAGGATCTTATTTTTTTTTTTTTTTAAATATATATATATTTATTATTTTTATTTTTTAGACAGCACAACATGTTCTTTGGCCAAATTCTGTACTTACAGAAGATGAGAGTAAACTTCCCTTTGTCTTTACAAAGATCATCTTTTCAAATTACCCCTATACATGTACTGCATTAAGGCGCGCTAAAAGGTGCTGAGCACCCTTGTTCCATTGAAAAGATTGAAGGCTGGAGTCAACTTAGCACTTTCCAGGAGCAGTGCTTCAGGGCACACTATTTTCCCCTGGAGACAGAATTGAATCCATACTTTGTCTTCATGCTAGAAGGAATCCTGCTTATTTCAGGTGGCTTTGCTTCAAGAAAAAAAAATGCAAAGCCAGTCTGCTGGCTAAATTTCAATGTAGATAATTACATTTTGCTCACATAAATGACTTTAATAGTTTCAAGGAGGGAAAATGACTCTTTGCTTACTCTCCCAAAGCTATTTGGTAGTGTTATGAACAGAAATGAAATGGGCCAACCCACTGGCAAGTTGGCTGCAAATTAATGGGGGACGAAATTCCCCCTGTACAGTACATATTTTGTGCAGGGAACTTCAGTCCACATCCAGCCTACATGAAAGATGGAGAGCTATTAACGTCTTTTTGAAACCTCACCACTCTCAGCCTGTAATATATCTCCCTCAACCCTACTCCCATGCATCAGACTGTCTCTCTGACAGCTCTACTGGGATGGCTTAATAAGGGCCTATTCTGAACTCCTCATTTTCCCATTGTGAGCTTGATGGTTTCCTCCTTTTCTCGCTCCATCACCAGCCCCCTTCTGACAAGATCCACTCTGTCACTTGGACAGTCATCTCCTGTTATCATCCACTGACATCCAGGCTAACTCAAGCCTGCTTAGTTCTGCATCCATCACATCTTGAAGAGCCAGGCTTTTGCAGAAAATTTGAACGTCTTGTTGACCTACACAGCCAGTTCTGCATAGCACCATCCATCCTCACCTCTGCTCATGACAAAGTGCAGATCCCAAATTATTCCCATCTTCTTGAAATGATCCTTCTAGAACATAATTGTGGAAATGATCTTTTTAACTGAATATCTTTGTCCTTACATTTTTCTGATATAAGCAGATTTGTACCTAGTCCAGTATTTTATTGTAGGCATCAAATCCATCACAAGTTCCCTCTTCCTTATTCTTTTTTGCTGTTCTTAAATTTCTGCAATAATCACATCTATTGCATTGCTCGTTTTAGCCTTGGTATTTCCTTTGTCATCACTTTGTTTGTCATTATCATCTTTGGAATGCCCTAATTTTTCACATCCCTTAGGCCTGCAATGCAAAATGACACTCCTCCTGAATCAGGAAAATGGTTGTATTATAATTATGGTTATTCATTAAACATAAATTTTAGAATAGTTAATGCATATGCATACACTTATTGTTCACAAGGTCTGATTGTTCAAACACTCTTTCTATGAATTCATTACCAGAAGATGAAATTTCTTCAGTGTACAGACTAAAAGACACATATGTAGGATGAGAACATCTTGAAGTGCAACGTGAAGAAAATGGACATGGTATTTGGAGGCGAGGATTATGCTGCTAAATGGTAGCACATGACTGTTTCCCAGCTGCTTCTCACAGAGTGCTTCTGAGTGCTACAGGTAACTGGGGTGGTTCACTATGTGGGTTATCCCATCTGCCTAAATGGAGAAATCATGACACCCCTTCTCCCTCCCAGTACATCCCTCCTGCCATATATTGAGCTCATCCATCTGGTCAGATCTGACATTTGCAAAGATTTATGTATGTCTAATCTGAATATTGCCAATAGTCCCATTCATTACAACTAATACTTGCAGGAGTAAAGTATTGGTCTATATCCTTGCGTAGTCGGGCTTTCTTTGGGATTGCAGGTAATTCTACTCACTGGCTAAGGACTGATCTCATTGGAGGTGTTCTAAAAGATTTTTTGAATCTTATCTTTTGCAAAACAATCAGCATTTTTCTGGGTGTTTTAACAGTTTTAATGGATTTGAGGATTCTGACTTTCCACTGTGTTCATACACAAATGAATCACAAATATATTCCCCAAATGTCCTTATAAAAGGAGAGAACAGAATCAATGAAACATTGTATGAAAGTAGTTTCACAAATATTTCCTTGGGAAAAAAAAAAAAGTTTTGTTATGTCATAAAGCTAATTTTGAAAGCTGTGAGTGTTGAATATTTCAGACAATAGAAGATCTTTCTTCCAAGTCACTGTTTTTATTAGCTACTAACATACACAGCACTTACTGTTTCTTTTGAATATTCCCATATTATTAATATTTTCTCAGTAAATATTTAAATACTTTTTTTTCCATCATTTTGTGCATCTTTTCTCTCTCAGTCATCCCATGGGTTTAAATGTTATATTTACATATTTATGTAATAATGTGAATTGATGAAACACCAGGATGCAAGAAACACCATGGGTGCTGGACAGGCTATGAATGCAAATTGAAGACATCTGCCATAAATTATAGCAATGCTTCAGGCTGCTGTACTCCAAGAGAGTTTTATTAAGGTCATCTATGTATCATTCCATAGCCAAGAGCCACCTTGAAAGGAAAAATTGAGTTCCACAAATGATCCTGAAATCTTGGAAAAATGTAAATATTAAATAAATGGCAAAAGGAAAATGTGTTGGTTTATCTTGTCTTACTATTCTATTATTATTATTGTTGTTGTTGTTATTATTATAATTATATGCAGAACTTAAATATTACTGCATTTCATTACAAATCCACTAAGGTGTTATGATCTCTCCATCACACCAAGACTATTCCTATTTCTCCAAACTTGAAATTTGCTTCCCACTGTCCCTGACTTTTTGTTGGCATGGGCTGGAGAAAGGGAACTGGTATGCTTTCCTCTGTGGAAAACTGTTAAACAGAGTGCCAGGGAACTTGGAAACTGGCAAAGTTTCTTGCCAAATGCTGGTAGGCTAGGAAATTTGATTTTTATTCAAAGGATTTGAAGATCTGGTGCAGTTCTCCTACGAAAAGATATCAGATGAGACCCCAAGGTCCTGGGAATCTTAGGAATGTCTGATCCTAAACCATTCAGACAGAGAGCTTCCTGGAAGTCTATGAGGCAGTCAAGGAGTGCACTGTTATTTGTAAGCACATTTTTTTTTTCTTTTGTGGTTTTCACTGATCTTCACTGCAAATAGATAGAAGCTCTAACAAATAGACACAGATTCAACTATATAATTTCCAGTGAAGAAGAATTTCCTCTGAAAATTCCTAGCTCTACTTATGTCTCTTCAGAGCTTCAGTGATCTATTCCAAGCCACAGTCTTCACACTGGGTTAACAAGTAAATTTTGACTCTTTCGGCTGTGTTCTTATGCACGGGGAAATTTCCCCTTCTTTACAGGTCACTGAAACAGACTCATAGAGCTGAAGAGGAATGCTTTCTTCCCAAAAAACATTCTATTAAAGTCACAGAACATCCTACTGAAGTAATTATATATTTTGATATTATCTTTGGGATTCATATTTTAAGAAATCTTCCTTTGTTACCAATTAAAATATGAGGAAATGTCAAATGAATATTGGAATGAATGAAGTGAAAACGAGAGTGCTAAAGTATGGCTGAAAGTTGAGGAGATGGCGTATGCTCAGAGGGACACTAAAGATGGTTCTGTTTTTTGAGTAGGCTAAAAGTAGTGGATTTAAGCTCGGATGTGTAAAAAATGGCTGGGATGTCATAAAATGCTACAGAACTTGTCAAGGCTTGTGATCTGAGAAGGTGCAACCAGCCTGTGTGCCAAGAATGTTTAGACTTCATATGACTTTTAGTACTTACTTAGACTCCTTACTTTGAAGTCCTTAAGTCAAAAGTCCTTAAATACCTGAATTGCAAAACACAGATAGTTATTAGGTATGTCCTGTAGTTGGTTAGAAAGTGATGAATAATATCTTGCTTCAAAACCAAACAGACGGTACTGTGAACCTCTAGGTAATAATGAATGCAAGAAAAGGAAGAATAGTAGTAATTTGAATCCACAATGTATCCAGTTGCTGGTTTAAATCCTAAAGAATTAACATTTTATATATTTTTCAATGATAAAATAATTTTGACCTTTTTTTCTATTTAAATATGTACCAAGTCAAGACAATCTGAAAAAGTGTCTATGTATTTATCTCTTTATTTTGTCTGTGCAAAGCTAGTTTAATTTGGGGTAATATTTGTCATTTGAGTTTTAAAAAATCATCTTCAAGAACACTGTGTGTTCATAAGAACTTCACTGCCATAAATCAGCATAGCTGCATTGAGTTAAGAAAGTCTGCCATGCTTTGTGTCAGCTGTGGATCACTTTGGTGATGGGTGCCAGCACAACAATCCACTGAAGTTTACTACAGTGTCAATATGAAAAAAAACTCACAATATATATATTTTTTTCCACGATCAGAATCTCCACCACATTTTTAAGAGACTGATTCTGCAAGATGCTAGATCCCACTTTTCCTTCTATTTGTAAAATCTTCTCATTGAGTTCAGAGGGGAACAGGGGTTCTTGGTCCTTGGCAGGATGGGACTTTGGTAGCTGGAAGGAAATTGCCTTGCATCCTGTACAACCTGCTAATGTGCTTGTGCATTCATGCACAGCAATTGATCTTACAAGCTTCTGAATGTTCACTGGACTTGCCATTATACCATGAATATTTTATAGCAGCATCACTATAATAACAGTAATTACTTTTGCCCTTTTACAGAACCTTTTATCTAAGGATTTCAAGGTGCTTTATGGATGTTAATTAAGCCCCACGGTCTTCTTGTGGAACAGGAATTATTGTCATTCTGCAGATGGGGAAGCTGAGGTACAGAATGTCTGAACTTGACCTTGACCAAGGTTGTATTTTAAATCCTGGCCAGGACTAGGAGTTAAATTCAAGGGTCCTTGCTCTGGACTCATTGTAGTTATTTACTTTATTCAGACTACATCACCAGAAGAAGTAAAACATTTAAGGTTGAAAAAGGCTATGTGACTCTTTTGATATGCTTCCTATTATTTGGAACATTATAATTTCTTGCTACACTGAAGAGTCACTAGTCCCTCTGCACTCCCTTGCAATATAATCCACATGTCAGAAAGTACTCACTGAACTACATTTGAGGTGCTACACTCAGAAAACCTGATTCTATATACAGAGATGCCAGCAGAAACTTCACTAAGTATCAGATCAGTCTTGCAGGTACCAACACAAAACCGTCATGAGCTGTCAATGTCAATGTGAACAAAGTCCACTGTGCAAAGGCACTCTTCTCTCAATCACTGTACTAATAGTTAAACTTTATACCAAGGTATATTCTAATGTCAGTGGCTGTCATTTAGATGAATGAAAATGACTCGCTGTTATTACTTCTTCGATAAACTGATTTACTATGAAAGTGTTAGCCCTTGATTGCTTTGCAGCAAAGTAAAAATAAAAATAAATTATTATACAATGATTATACAGGTAGATTTGTGTCTGAAACTAACATTCAAAGTACTTATTCATCCAGGGAAAATGGACACATTTCCTGAGTGGAAAGGTGACTGCAATGCCAATGTACTTTATTCAAATTGCGGTGCATACATGCAGTCACAGCAAGACATAGCTAGACTTTGGGAAGATAAATTTTCAGAAGGAAATTCCAGGTCAGTGAGCCCACATGCATAGCAGTAGGAAGCTGCAGTGCTTTTAGCTCAGTCACAGCACTGAGGGAACATGAAATATCTCCACATACGCAGCTTCAGACTTAAGGTGAACAAAACCATGTGTGGGATTTCTCTGCAGCTGGAGAAAAGAGATGTGCGAGGTTATCCAATATGGGAAGTAGGGGGAGTGCTCCCTTGCCTCAAGTTGCTGCTCCTCATGGCACTGAGCTGGTTTGGGGAATCTGTATTTAAATTAAAAATATTCTCCATTTCTTGAAGTGGACAAAATCCTGACTTCACAAAAGTAAAAGGAAATTATCTACAACTTCAGCACATCCGGGATGTCCTTCAGGGGGTTCAGAGATATCTTTACCAGTTAGGAAGACTGGTAATTACTGTAAATGATGTAAAATCCTTTAAGCTGTAAGAAATTTGACCAGTCTAATCAATACCTTGCAATAACAAGATTGAGCCTAATAAGAGCTATTATGCAGCAATAATATTGCTTATGATTGATTCCACTTAAATTCCAAGATTTCAGTACAAAAAATTTATGTCTTTCAGCAAAACTGGATCAAAAAGCAGTGCTAGTGGGAAGAGGCACTTGGATATTACCAGAAGAAAACAATTTGTGCCTGGCCTGGGAGGAAGCTGGGAGGAATGGGGATGAGTGGGGCACCAGCACATCCAAGGCACAAGAGCAGGAATAAAGCATGGAAAACCCTACCACAGAGAAATAGCTGGTGCAGACACAACATGCCTTGAGAAAGGAGGTATTCTGTTAGCACAGGTTTCCCACCTCTATTTCTTCTATTTCTTTTTTCTTTTTTTTTTTAATATATTTTTTTTATTTATTTTTTCTTATGGGAGCTATATATGGATCTCGTCCTACAAGGGGGTGGTTTCCTGTCCCTTGCAGGGTTGTATGAGCAGATTTCCTTTTCTTCTTTGTAAAAGGCTCATCATGGAGAAAACAGCAGAAGGAAACTACTCACTATCTTTGGTTATAACAAATTGTCTAGAATAAAACTTTGGACATAGCAACACGGTACTGAGCATTGTACCACAACTTGCCATAACAGTGCTCTGAACTATACTTTGTGTACAGAACTACATTTTAAGTTCAAGATCTGATTTACAAACACCTTAGTACAGCCTGACAAATTCACTGTTGCCTTTTCACTTATTCATTTCAGCTCTTCTGCCTTGCCACCTCTCAGCTTTGATGCATTGAGAATCATTAGTAAGTAAAGCACATTTAATCTATGCTGCAAGAGTTTATATTTCTGAACAGAAGCAAAATCTCATACCAATTAATTATTTACTGAGCTGGAGACTTCTAAAATATATCTCAAGGAAGTTCACAGATTTATTAATTTTAGTTCATCTTATTTGCAGTTTTGTTAATGGGATTTTCTGCAGGTGAATTGCTGTTTTATTTTTATATGCATCATACTCAGTTTAAATCCATTTCATTAAAAGCTGTTTATGAACAAAACACTTGAAAGTAAATGTGAACTGCCCAAAGCATTTTTCCCTATTGCCTGTGCTTAGGCAGTTTCCTGAAATCAGAGACTTGATGGATTTTTGTTTCGTTTGCATTACAGGATTTTATTCCATGCATGTAACAAATGAAAAACATGAGTTGGAGTGGACATTGCTTTTTAAAAACCACAAAGCACTTGATTTATTCAAATTATGTTTACATAGGAATTATTTCACCCATCAGTGAAATGCAGCTGCCTCTGGCTTGGACGATGTCAGTCTTTAAAAAGCAACATTGCTAAGTGAAAAGAACTTTATCTAATATAAAACTTGAAGAAGAATGTAGGCTTGCAGAATGTAATTACTCATTTGGATCTTAGCCCAGACACCAAAGCTATCATTCCCTCTTTGCAAAAGTAACTTGGAATCTTAAGTGGTTACAGATAATGAAAGCCTTGGTTCTGCAACCTTTCTGGAAAATAAAAATAGTATTAGTAGTATAATACTTCCCAAATATTTAGATGTACTTCCATTTAACATTTAAGCAGCACTTTAATCAAGAGACCTCCAAATGCTCTATAAATGTAAAGGTGTGTTTGATTATCAGGGTAGCTCTGTTCACTACTTTTGGTTCTCCACGTTTCAAAGCCTGAAATACGTCATCATAAGGCAAATAATTGACTGTATTCTGGCCTCTGAATTCATGCAGAGCTTCGCAGTGTTTCTGACAGTGAAGTCTTATGCATGGATCACTGGCAGATGTAGCTACAAGCATGTGGTCACACAGTAGTGACTGTGACAGCCGGGGTTGATTTGAAGAATCAGTTTACCTTCCAGCCTATTGATTTTAGGTTTTGTAGCAGCATATTTAGCACTGGTGTCAAAGTCATGGATGGGTTTGTGATAAAGCTTCCATGGTGTTTTAAAAGCAGTGAGAGAAAGACTCCTGTGTGGGCACATCCATTTTATGTATGATGTTCAACATCTATGCAATAATGTCTATCTAAAGCAAAATGTAACCTATCAGTTGGCAAGCATGTTTCAGCAACGGAGATTTCATCTTTTTCCTCCTGTATCCTTGACATTTTCATCAGTTTCTCCAAAGATTTCTCTGCCTTCCCTTCCTAGATTTTGAGCTATTGCCAGGCAGCCATCTGAAGAGCTATGTTATATTACGTTGTCTTGGGAAAATATCTGTCCCATAATAGGAGAAGGGAAATATTATCCAAATGGTACTAAAATCCATATTTTATGTACTGTGGCAGTTTCATAAAGCCTGTTAGGGAGATAGGGAAAGAATGCAGAAAGTAATAGGAAAATGAAAAGAATGAGGTTTTTTGTTGTTATTGTTGTAGTTTTGTTTGTTTTAAACAAAGAGTCTAAATATCCTTAAAATTATTTGACAGAGATTTACTTACAAGATGTTAGGGAATCTGTCATGGTTGTTCTCTGGCTCTCTGTAAAAGCAAAAAAAAAAAATAAAAAAATAGTTCATAACAGTTTATGATATATCAGTTTGTTTCTGTGAAATTGTGAGAGCCATGTTCCATCTGATCACATAAACTTAAGTGATTTCATAACAAATCTTGGTGTTGGGTAAATTTTTCCCCCTCCTTGTAGTACAGCATTAGTATTTCCTGAAGTCTGACCCTCAACCCTGATTAAGTCAATTGCAACTATATTAATGAGATTGGTGCCATGAAATAAAATTTGAAGTTCGAATAAATTTCTTTGATGAATAAACTTATCTGTGTGATCAAAGGAGCCCACAGAGAAGAAAAACCTTTTGTTATAACACAGATTGGGTACTCCCACACTTTCAAGATAGAAGCTATAGTTCAAGATAAAGGCAGTAAAGAATTTTGGTAGAAAAAGTTACTGCGACCTCAAAAAAAAAAATTAAAAATCTTTATAGAAAAAAATCCTGATTTCTAGAAATGTTCTTCAGTCTCTAACTGTTCCCTCAGAAGATCAAGAGGGTCAGTAGACCCCACAAATTGTGGGACTGTAGCTATGAATAGGAAGTTTGTTTAATTCTAGAGGAGGTCTTTCTTGAGATCCTGAGGTACCGAATGCCTTTTTTAGTCCTTAGAAATCTAAAGACTTAGAAATGAGAGGAAAAGTCTGGAGCAAGGAATATGTACCCTTGGTGGAAGAGGATCAGGTAATGGAATACTTAAGCAAAGACATTCACAAGCTCATGAGCCCTGACGGGATGTACTCGTGAGTGCTGAGGGAGCTGGCAGATGTCATTGTGAGGTCCCTCTCTATAATTGAAAAATCATGGTGATTGGAAGCAGTGCCCAAAGACTGGAGAAATACAAAAGTCACTCCTATCCTCAAGAATGGTAAGAAGGAGGACCCGGGGGATTACAAGCTGGTCAGCCTCGCCTTTATCCCTGTGAAGGTGTCCGAACAGCTAATCCTGGAAACCATTTCCAAGCACTTGAAAGACAGAAAAGTCATCAGGAGAAGTAAATGTGGATTCACAAAGGGGAAATCATGTTGACCAGCTTGATGAACTTGTACAAAGAAATTATTGGCCTGGTAGGTGAGAGAAGAGCAGTGGATATTGTCTACCAGAACTTCAGTAAGGCCTTTGACACTGTCTCCCAGAAGATCCTCAGACAAAACATTGATGTATGGGCTGGGTGGGCAGAGTGTGAGGTGGATTGAAAACTGGCTGAAAGGCTGGGTCCAGTTATATTGCCACCCAGAGGGACTTTGATAGGCTGGAGAAATGAACTGGCAAAACCTCATGAAGTCCAACAAGAAGTGCAAAGTTCTGCACTCAGGGAGGAACAACCTTATGCACCAATACATGCTGGGGGGAGCACCCATCTGAGGAACAGCTTTGCAGAAAAGGACCTGAGGAACCTGCTGGACACCAAGTTTAACATGAGCCAGCAGTGTGCCATTGTGCCAAAAAATGGTCAATGTGTTGCCAGCAGTCCAGGGAGATGATCCTTACCCTCTCTTCAGCAGGAGTGAGGTCATGCCTGGAGTACTGTGTCCAGTTTTGGGCTCCCCAGCACAAGAGAAACATGAAGCCACTAGGAAAATTAAGGGACTGGAGCACCTCTAGTGTGAGGAAAGGTGGAGAGAGCTGGAACTTCTCAGCCTAGAGAAAGGAAGCTTCAGAGGAGGATCCTATCAATGTATATAAAGGGAGGGTGCAAAGAGGATGGAACGATGTTCTTTTTAGTGGTGCCCAGACAAGAGACAATGGGCACAAACTGAAATAAAAGAGGTTCCCTCCAAACACTAGGGAACACTTTTTCACCATGAAGTAGCCCAGAGAAATTGTGGAGTCTCCACCCCTGGAGATATTCCAAAGCCAGCTGGACATAGTCCTGAGTAGGTGACCCTGTTTGAGCAGAAGGGTTTTACCAAATGATCTTCAGAGATCCCTTCCAACCTCAAACATTCTGTAATTCTGTGATGTGGTAATTCTGTGATTCTGAATCTAAATTATCATCATCTCTTCCAAACTAGTTATCTTCAAATCAAATCAGAAATGTAAAAACATTTGGATATACAGATATTCCCCTGGATGTTAAAAGAACATATTTTACTAATTCTAATAGCTGGTTTGAAAATTGTCTTCCAAATGTTTCAAAGAATTTTAACATCTGATTTAAAATGCCCTTAATTAAGTGTACTAGGACTTCTAAGTGTACATTCCCCCTGGCAAGGAATACCAAAGATTTCCCTGATCATACTGTTGGATTTCATCCTGACCATCAGAGTCAGGGGTAAAAGACAGAAGAAACATGTTAGCATGAGATAGAGCAGAGAGCTGAAGGCACGAAAAGCTCATAGGGAACTCTAGAATTTGCTGGTAATTGTGCTCCAACCCTTGAAAAATTTCTGTCAAGAGAAAGCACCAGACACACATTATTCTTCAGTCTGTGAGCTTCCCATGATAATGAGTAATGAGAAAAGCTTTTTTTATTTTTCATTTTTATTTTTTCCCTTTTCTATGTATGCATGTATTTCTAACCACATTGCAGAGGTAGGAAGGAGCTATTCGTTTTCTTATGAAAAGATATTTGAAATATTCTTTCCTTTTTAACAAACTCATCCATCTTCACAGCACCTTTGCTTCTAGGCAATTTCTACAAATCAAGCTGAACATTCCATCTGTGTTGTTTTTAATGATCTTTGCTGGCAATATTTATAATTTTCCTTAAAAGCTGAGGCAGGCCATGAGTTAGATATTTAGTATTAATTAATGTTTCTCTCCCCAGAACATGCATATGCCTAGGAAATTAGTAGGAAACATGTTTAATTCTACCGGAGAGGTTGGAGGCACTTGTTAACTGCTAATATATCCAAAAGGTGTCCCTCCCTATCTTTCTTTGAAGATGGAGTTCATTTCTTCATGCTCTCCTCCCTCCTTTAATTGCTGCAGTCTCAATTCTCCAACCTGAATTTCACATCCCTCTTGTCCACACTCTCATTGCCTCTGAATCTGGCACTTGATTAGTGCCAGTGAATTAGTACTCTTTCTAGCACACTTGTTAGAACTTTTTACAAGTGTTATCAGTGATGATACAGTAGCACCAAATGGGGCAGATTGTGAAAAGTAAGAGAATGTTCTAGAGAAAATTATCCCAAATGGACAAAGAAGACACAGAGAAGACTCTTATCCAAAAACACATGGGTTGTTTCTGTACTAGCAAATAAATTAAGTATAAGTGTGTTCACTGTGCTAAAAGTCATTCAAGGAAGACCAAGAAAATTTCTTCCATTAATAAATTGTGGTTTAACAGTAAGATAATGGATAGAACATACAAGTATTAACAGACCAATAGATAACACAAAAGAACCCTGTGAGACAGTTCTGGTCAGTGTAGTAAGGAAACTGTAATAGTACAGTGGAGCCAAAGATGGTCAGAAAATCAGCCTTTGCCTTCCTTTTTCTTTAACATACCTAAATTCCAGAACTTCAGTAGCCTACGGATACTTAATAAACAAGGTTCTTTTTGTTCTTCCAATTTTGTCCTTGCTATTAGGAGGCCCTGTTTAACTCTTACCTCTGTACCCTACACAATCTGCATTGATTAGATGCAGTTCATGAGGTTTTAGTCTACACTCAGAGCATGTAGTCTCAAACTTTCATGCAATAGTGTTCCAGGTGATAAATGGCCAATGCAGTAGTGATTATGCACATATATTCTCTGACTCCTGTGTTTATTTTCTGTTTTCCTTTTCCAAAACAAAATTTTGCACAGCTTATACCAAGCATGTCTCTGTGGAAGTCAAATAATTCAAACAGAAGAAAAGTGAAGTAACATTTTTCTCCTCTCCAGCACAATAAGTCTCTTTGAATTGTTGTTAGTAGAATTTGTTGGATCTTTGACTTGTCTTAAGCTTGGTTCCTGTGATTTCCTCCAGAGAGCAGGTAAGAGAGAGTAAAAATTGTGTGTTGGATTTTTTAGCTTCTATGTTAAATGTCCTGTAAAAGTCATTAGTTTGAACCGAACTCCTAATTTTGATTGACTCCTTTCTGTCTTTATTATTTTCCAGTAGATCCCCACTGTTGTGTACTCTTTTACTTTTCCTAAAGCACTTCCTTAGGACACAAATACTTTTTTCTAATTTTTTCCTTCTCTCCAGCTGTCCTATTTGTTTGTTAATTCCTTCCTTATCATCTCAAGAGCAAGTTAGTACATTTTTAACGTCTAGTTTCCCCTTTCTGGATCAGTGTGGGATTTATAAACCTAATTATAGTTGCTGTTGATAACATGATGTCACAGATTGAGTTAATAGAAAAGGAAGACATAATGATATGGTTTAAAAATCTACCACCCTCTGTCCTAGGAAGTCCTTCAAATGGGCATGAACTGAATGCACTGAGTTTAAGAGATATTAGCAAATCACAATAAAACAAACTAGATTTCACAGAGCTATCCATTTCCTGAGCTCACTATTAACTAACCTCCAGTATATTGGTGACATGCCAGCAGACTGATTTGCAAAATTTCTCTCTTTATAACATGCTATAAAGTACTTAATGTGAGCAAAGGCAGATATATCCCTATCTTAGAGAGCTTCAAAATTACAGCTTAATTAAAACACTGTGGGACACAAAGGGAAGACAAGGGCACAAGATAAAAATCAGAGTTTTTTATTCTTGCACAATGATTTCCTATTACCCTAAAAAGAATCATATCGGGGAATATATGTCTCTCAGCAAGAAATCTTTTATGACACTGTAAATACAGCTAGTAAATGCTAGGGTTTTCATTTTGTTGGACAGGGAGAAGCGAAGGTCAGTCAGAAAAGAAGAGAGTCTTTGAGGTATAAAAAGGTCCCTGGAACAAGGTGACCAGGGAAAGAAGAAGAAGAAAGAAGAGCCTCTTCTGGGCAGATTCCTGGCAAAAAGGCAGCAAATCTGGGTGGTAAAAGCCAGGCTAATGCAATGAAAAGACATGGAAATAAATCTCTGTTTGTGCCAGGGGAAGGACCGAAGTCACCTCCACAGTGCTGCAAATTTTGAATCACTTTTGGAGCTTCACTGTTGTGGGAAGCAGCTTTTCGTGCTCATTTAACTCCTGCTCTGTTTATCTTTGGGTTTGGGTGCTCATGCAGAACCTATTACACAAAAAGTACACAGAGTGGAGAGGAGGATGATAAGCTGTGTGATAAATGCATGTTTATGTCATTACATTTTGAAAACGTGATATTGCTTTTATCGAGGGAGAAACAGCCAAAGTGAAGGCCTCTCAGAATCAATAGCAAAACAGCTGCTTATTTCAGCCTGGCCCTAAACACTTACCAGAGATAAGAAACATTTCTGGGGACATGAAAAAGCAGTATCTGGCTACTTTTTAGAGACATGACTATGTTGAGGTGAATCTAAACTGCCAATAAATATTAAAGCTGCTAGGCTCACTTATGGAGAGCTGCAACGCAGGAAGATGAATAGGCCTGTCTTAGTTCAGGGTGTCTGAATGCCAGAAAGAAGCAGGGCAAATGACACTCAGAAACAAGCAAAGAAATTATTGATTAAGGTGAACGGACTGATTTAAAAAGAAAGAGAAGGTGAACCTGGAATGATGTAATGCAGGTTGCTTTAGAGTTTCTTCTGCATTGGAGACGTGCTGCTGCAATCCTGCCAGGGGGTTTATGTCTGTAATGGGCTTTGGGGTTTGGTTCCAGATTCAGAATACATATTTAATCACTTATATGTAGGATTAGTGTTTGGGGTCCTCATCATTTCATACATACATTGCATACAAAATATGTATATAAAATTTATCCCTGAGTGGGAACTGTGGGATACTGACATTCTTTGTCTAGGTAAATGAGTTAGGATTTTCTACCTGTGTTAGAGAAATGAAGCGATACAGAAGGTGATATCATACAAGGTCATCCTGAACAGCATAGCGTGCTGGTTTAATTCACAGCCCCATAATAGTAACTGGAATATCGTTAGCCAAACTGAATTATGTAGTAAAAACACCACAAAAGAATTTCAAGCCAGCATGTTTTATTTTGCAACTGAGATGGGCTGCGAACCCAACTGGTGGTTTTCAGGGATCAGCCAGTGAGCAATAATTCAATGCATTCAGTCATGTGTCCACCTTCACATAATTCAGGAACCAACAGAGGGAAAACCAAAGCAAATAAAGCCAAGGTTTTTTTTTTTTTTTTAAATTTTTCCTTTTTTTTTTTCTCTCTGAGTTTTATCGAACTAAAAATAGAAGTATGAAAGGAGGTTGAACAGGCATTAAAACATATACACAAGAATTTTTTGGCTTCAATAAAAGGATAATTAGAAACAGCCAAAGTTTAACATTAGCCTATTTGTACTAGTTGCATATCAATATCAGAGCTCGAGACTGGCCAGATTGAAGTAACTTCCTTCTTGTGGGTACATGTTACCTTGCAAGAAAAGAGATAAAATACCTAGAGCAACACATAATTAGTTAATATCAGGAAATAGTTCTTTTTTTGTTAAAATCATCAGTTTTGTTGAGATCCATATGTGGCTGCCTCTTGGGCATTTTTTTTTAGCACAATTAATTGTAGCTGATGGTATTAACTGTCTTTTGCATTTGTATGTCAGATATGGTAAGAGTTTTATTGCACACAACCTCTTTCTGATCTTTGTTTTCAGAAGTAAGACTGGGGGAGACTGAGAAGAAGAGAATGAGAGAAATATCAGCTCCCTATGTGGAAAAGCCTCACAGACGTCCCAAAGGAGGCTTACGGTATTCGTGTTCAAACTTTGTGGTAATAACGGGGTTTAATTTAATATTTTATTGAGTGATTTTTTCAACCCCTTTTTTCCCCATGCCTAATTTTTCCCATGGAGCTGTCGATGCTGCTGGTTCTGTCTTAGGGATAAAAAAGCATCAGATGTGCTCATGGACAGCACTCACTTCACAAAGTCTTAAAATAGCAGCATGTATTGATGTGTGGATGATATTAAGTCTGTCCCAGAGAACAGTTAGGAGGAGTGTACAAGTTCCCACTTTCAGCCCCAAACATGGCTGTATTTGATGGCACATGCACTTACAATTGAGTGCTCATCATAACTATCCCATAGCAAAAAGCATGCTATAGGGCTGTGGTCTCTGTTTCTGAAATATATGCTGTTATAGCTTAGGAGTCTATAAATGCAAAAGCCAGAATGGCTAGTGCAATCATTTTCTGTTATCGTTTTTACAACCTGGGCCAGAAAAAAGCCTTATGATTTATTATGCATCCCATAAACACAGAGCCTGCCTGAGAGGTCTTAATTGCAGCCAGTCTATTCTGGCCTGCACAGGACATGGGGGGAGCATTGAATTAACACGTGAAGAAAATTGAATAGGTCATTACTCAAAGTTCCTCCCTGCCTAGCAATTTGTGCTGGCATTTATAGACACACAGATTAAATCCTGAATGGGTTTCTTATGGGATGAAATGGGACACCGTATAAAAACCAAGATGCACTTTACCACACAAGGAACAGGCGGACCCGGCTCTTCTCATTCAGTTTCTACTTGTGCTTGTCAGTGGGGGAATTTTTCCATGCAGACAGATAGACGGACAACAGCAGAGTACCAAGCAGTCTGCAAATGTAAACTTTGTGTTTATCAAAACTAAAATCCATTGACAACCTTCACTTGCCTTTGCACAGGGCTTTGAGCAACCTGGGAGAAAAATCATCAAAGTGTTGGCAGTTTTAGATCAAACTGTAGATTTCCCTTAAGTCATGCTACTATAGTAGGATGTTTGTTGCCAAATTTGGAGGAGTAATCAACAATTTCCTAGTCTTAATTGGAAGCACTCAAGCGGCAAAAAGAAATATGAATATGAGCACCAAGCTCTCAAAAACAAGGTTTGTTCATGATGCCAGCTTAGAAATGAAGAACTCAGGAATCCTAATTGACTACCGAAAAATCTGGACAAGTACAACTACATCTTTATTGCCATGGGCTTTATTATCTTAGAAGTTAAGAGCTTATTATAGTGTAATGCAACATTTAAATATCTTTTAAACTTCAAATAATTATCTATTTTGATAACAAAACTCAGGATAAATAAATCTTAAAACTAATTATATTCAGATGAATTATTGAATTAATCTCTTTGTTTGCTTTTAAGATTGTTGGTAGTATTGCTGTAGGACTCGAAGACCCCATGGAGATGAAGGTCTTCCTGTGACAACTTCAGTTTTTAAGACTTCAGCTGAATCTGCCACAGTGACAAGGGATAGAGAGGGAAACAAACACAGAAAGTCCATGAGTTTTGTGCTCACAGAAACAGAGCTACTAAAAATCATGCCTGTATTAATACAGATACTTATCCAACAGGCAACACAACCTGGAAATTAAAAACCTGCTCTCTATTTGTTGACTTACTAATCCTGCAAGTGTTTGCTGCAGAAGGCTATGATGTGAAAAATAATTTTAATTCACACTACAGAGATGTGTTTTGAGACTTTCTACGTGACTCTATAAGCCACGATAAATCTGGTATAGAGAAAGAGAGAACAAAAGAGAGAGAGAGAAAGAAAGAGAAGGAGGAAAGCAGGGAAGGAAGGAAGGAAGGAAGGAAGGAAGGAAGGAAGGAAGGAAGGAAGGAAGGAAGGAAGGAAGGAAAAGACAAGCCTGAAACAAGGTGGAAGATAGAAAGATAAACTCAGAGATTGACTTAAACTCATTTAGCAGCTAAAGAATCCAAAGATACCAACTCTCTGTTATCAATGTGAGCTGTGCTTCAGGCAAAATTTTCTTGGTGCATTATTGACCTTTAAAATTATATCCTGCTCCCAAATATTGCTCCATGCTGCTATGTTTTATTATACTTGGCTTTCTTGCAGCAATTGTTTATCAGTCTGCTCTTCTGTGTTTACCTTAAGTCTTTCAGAAGCAATTATATAGAAGATGGACATAACCCAAAATAACAGGCACAGCACAAAGCAGAACACAGAAAAACAAAGCTCAGGGTGAGGGGGAAAAAATCGGGGAGGGACTAACGCTGAAAGAAGGAAAAGGTAAAATAAATAATATAAAACAATCCTTTCAATCCCATTTGCTTGCAAGTACTTTGACAGTACTGCAGCATAAGATATAGGAAGACACAAAAATGAGCGCCCTTGATCAGACCACAGGACAGGCACACATTCTGAGTAAAGCAGAGCTGAGGGAGGCTGATTTCACAGGACTAAAAATGATCTTTTGTTAGACTAAGACCCTAGAGTTAGGCTAAGCCACAATTTCACCAGGGAGGGCTGCTTAAATGTTGTTTTGCTAAGTGCAAATGGATTGGCCCATATATAGTACAAGGAATCATCCTACTACAGCCAAGCAGGGTTTCCATGTGATTTCAGACACCACTGAGATGCTGGACATGGGTTGGTCTTCCCTGCCTGCTGAGTTTTGCCTTGAATATTACAGTAGATGAAAATAGAATATAATTTCCTTCTAGATGTGACTTTCCTTGAAAGAATTTTCTTTGTGGGAGTGTTTCCAGACCATAGATATCCAGATAAAAGCTTAATTGTTCCTGCTCCTGTTAACGTCAGTCTAAAGATTCCTCCTGATCTTCAATCAGAGAGGTAAAAATAATTCCGTTTCTCTACATGAATGGCTTAAGTACTAGACCCATAAATGAAGCCAAGGGGAAGAGAGCAGCGCACTGCTTTCCTGGGCCATTTGTAACGCCTCATGTGGTAGAAAAATGCTGTAAAAAAAAAAAAAAAGAAAAAAAAAAAGATGAAAGCCTGAAAAAAAAAAGTAAGCCTGTCCTTAAATCTTCCTTTGATTGATATGACAACTTGCTCATTTGTCAAGTATAATTTTACTGTCATATTGGACAAGAATGACATACACACAACGAGTTTTCAGCAGGCACATGTCAGCCACTGGAGGGACACTGGGCAAACAACAGAGGGATCTTCCTTTATTCCTTGTTCTTCATTTTAAATTAATTTTAGAATTATGAGAAACGTCAGATTGACAACCTAGCAAGCACTGAGCAAAGTCACGTGGACAAAAGGACAGATTATCCATATTTTGCAGCTACTGGAAAATCATTCTTCAGTCCCTGAGAGTTTCTTTTAAGAAGCTTGGTTACATTCTTGGCCACTGGTAAGATTCACACACCTCAATAGGTGACCAAACCCAGGCAAGAATTTGTAATCGTACCTAGGGGTCACCTAAGCCCCACTTATTTTCTACTTTTTATCATAAACAATTCATCACTAACTATGTTGGCATTTTTCTCCTATGCATGAAAAAACTAAGCAATGAGTATTGAAGAGGTAGATTCTGCCTGGTTGAATTAAAGAACCCTTTGCAGAGTAGTCCCTAGATCTGTGGAGGCCTGCTTAGATGACCTATATTCTCTAAAGCATTCTCCTTCTGTAAAGCGTCATGAAATAGCCCTTTGCTGTTTCACGACTATTATGCAGATAAATACATTGTAATGATTACAAGGTGCTTGGAGACCAAGAAGACTGTAAGCATTATTAACGAATTACAATGTGGGTGTTGCACTGAGAACCCCGAGCTCATTTTCATGTAGACCTAATCAGTGCTTGTCAACAGCTAACTATTTTTTACTTTCACCAGCAGATACTAAACCCAAGTTGTGGTGTACAGTTCATTTGCCAGCATATCACAGTCAGATGTATTCAAATGGGTTACCCCAGGACTTGCATTCAGCTTCCCCAGTGCATATGTTCAAAGAGGGCAAATTCAGGTGGTGCAAGTAATCAGAACAGTTGTATTGCCTAGTTTCAGGCTGACAAACTTTGAACTATAACACTTTGCTTGTGATCTAACACAGGGGTGTACTTTTTAAGGTGACAAGGCACTTCTTTCACTTCACTGACTAGCTCTACTTCTGAATATTCTAACTTTGGGAGAGGGAATATCTGTTTTTTGAGAACTGGTAATCGATTTGCTCATGACTCAGAGAAGAGGCCACTGAATACAACAGGAACATTTACATAGACTTAATGGGCTTTGTGTGGGATAACATAGTAATGTGAGATAACATAGGGTATTATTACTTCTTCACCTAATAATCCCACACAGAGACGGCTTTACACATATTACATTGCTTTACAAGAGTAAAATTAACCACTTAATCAATTTAGCCTCCACATTAAATTACTCTGTAAATTATTTTTCTAATCCTTCTTTCCATCATGATGACTAACATCATAAACACCATTTCTATTTATTTTCAAATATCTGTGTGTGATGTCTGAAGTATACAAATCCTCTTTATCACAACAAACCACAAGGGAAAATGTATGTGTGTTGGTGCGAGTCTTCGTGTGTTTTATTAGGAATTTAACTCATTTTACTCTGATACCATCACGCACGCCTGTGTGTTTTAGGACTCAGAAAAATGCATTCTTCCACTGTTTCATTAATCATGTCAGACCTTCAGTTAAATTTAATTTTATGTACCAATCTGAAGAAATTCATTTTGTGGATTTTATCATTAGGCAGAACAGTTAGTGATTTAATATTGCCTTGTAGAGGAAACAAACAGAGCAAAACATGCAAGTGGTAATAACTATTGTTTTCTCATTTGGAAGCAGGAATTAATAATCAGCTGATTTTTCTGCTTTAAACACATTTTCTCTTAGTTAGTCTTGTGAGGGGATTACAAATTCGGGGAAAGTATATCTGAATAATCCCTCACCTTTTGTAGCATTAGACACAGCATTCTACTCAATGCTAACAGTGAGCATGGTAGCATTCTGAGGATATATTTTAGACCCGTGGACAGCCTCTTGGCTTACCCTTTGGCCTAAATGGTTCTCAAACAGTCAGGTGAATGACAGCTGCTTGGGCTGAGTCCAAGACAGAAGGAAGTCTCACTGGGTTAGGGACCTTCTCCAGAAATAAATCTCTTCCTTCTTCACACATGACCCAACTCTCATGCATACTAAGCTTGTACTTACTGTTCTGGCCATGCCAAAGGTCTTTAAATTTAATGCAGATAAAAATAATGTCCTTCAGGACAGATCCCACCCTCCAAAATCATCAGGACAAATATTTCTTTTAACTGCAATTAAGAGACATGTTTGGAAGTGTGCTGGAATTGGTATTTTTTTTCAAGACACATGAAACTGTACAGAGAAATGTGAGTCAGGCAAAAATTTTTAAATCTTCCCATGAATCTTCTTCATATTACATTGGTTTTGCCCTCTTAATGGAAATTAAAATTATTACTCCTTTTTCATCCCTCTGCCTGTCCTCACATTTTGGACAACAATGTAGCTATCACAAGTGGAGGGTGACGGATTGCCATCGGTTGACAGGTTGATCTCTTCAGTTCCTTGCACCTTCCTCTGTGCCAAAATATCAATTTCGGATCTTTCTTGACTTTCCTCCACATCCTTTCCTGCTACAGTTCACCCCAATGGCTTCCTCCTTCCTTCCAGAAGGTGGATATGCTCACAGTCTCCCTCTAAGCACTTACTCACTACATCACATCCCTCCTCACTCCCCACAAGCTTTCTCTTATTTTATTGCTTGCTAGTAAGGACAGAGGAAGGATGTAATTTCTGTGCACAATTATTACAAGTACAATGCACAATTATTACAATTACAATGTAGACAGAGCCTTTGTCAGCAAGGAGCCACATAACTCAGTTTTTAACTTTCCCTCAACTTCTTCTTCTCATCTCTTCTCTTTTAATAAAGTTTAGCAGAAAATTGTCTTGAGGAACCCCTTGTTGGTCATGCTGAGTTAGCTATTAGATACGGGTACAGGATAGGACCATGGAAGTCTTCACAGAATCCTTGTGATATCGTAATCTTCCTTTAATGTCTTAAATTATTTCATGAGAGTGGAGTTTTCTTTGGTCCACAGGGCAGTTCAGCATCCAAAAATGATTTGAACCCCTTAGGATAATTTGGGGCTATTTATGCAAGACAAGGTTGAATGAGAAGAGTTATGATCATGTTCTTTCTTACTCTGCAGTATTTCTCCATTTATAGCCCGGTGTTTTGCTTAAGTATTCTTATAGGAAATGAAAGTTTGAATCCCTTCTAACAGAGAAAGAAAATGAACCTGGAGAAGTGCTTTAATAAATCAATTTTAGGTTCAGTGGATTGATTTGTAAGTTCTTTTATTTGCTCCAGCATTTTGATCTCACATCCAGAGTGCAAGCCTGTTAGATAGCTCCCTGGTCTCCCCAAGTAGAACTACCAGTTCTGGACTCCCATGGGTGTTCTGTGTAATGACTGATGCCCTCAGGCAACGTCAGAAGAATGCTGACAGGTAATTTGGAGATTAATATGGGAATTAGATGTGAAACAGATACTGGCAATCACACTCTTCAATCCCAGCAGAAATGACACTTAAGAGCTCAAACAGAAAATTAGATTTTTTGAAAAGTTTTGAATAAAAAATTCCAGCACCCTCAATGTCTCTGTATTTGGTGTGTGTCAGTTTGTAACAGTAGATGAACAGGAGTTTGATTCTAGACCCTGAAATCATGCGATCCCCAATTAAATTTACTTTCTTATTTTGTTTTATACATCTCCGTGGTACAGACCTTGTATTCTTCATAAAGAACCACTTTCCACAAGAAGCAATTTACTTTGACTTTGACTTAAAAAAAAATAAAATAAAAAAGTGTAGGTAGAATTCCTTTTTGAAACAGGAACTTACCGCATGGAGCAAGAGGGGAAAAGGCATCAAATATCACCACTGGGTTGCAACCAAACATGGGAACGAAAGGAAATGTCTTACAGAAAGTATGAAAAGTCTGAAGGCAGCAGTGTCCAATATAAACAACTTTTTCAAGTGAGTGCAATTCTCATTAACATGTTCTGGGACTCGTTCCTCCCCTGTGGTAGATCACAGAAGGGGTTTTATAATTTGCTATGGCTTGTAGTAAATAGACTTATTTCCCCATCTAAAGCTCATTGAAGTCAATGAAAAAAAGACACTCTTTCAATTTGGTGGACCTTGGCTCAGTCCTCTTGGCATTTAGCTAAGGTAGCTGAAACTTGTCCTGCCTGAGCCATCCACAGGTTTTGTTAAACATCTTTCACTCACGTAGTGAGGTAAAATAGGCCACAGTTGAATGCATTGGCAATAAGGATTGCCAGAAATCTTGCTTCCTTGTTAGCAACACTATATGAGATTAGAAATCTGTTAAACACTCTAGATGACTTTGAGGCAAAAATCACAAAGGGAAAATGTGCATGTGAAAGCCAAAAAGCAATTGCACACAAATTAACTGTTTTGTTTGGGATCAAAGTAGATAAAAATTGAGGGGAAAAAAAAGGCAAAAAAAGGAGTAGATTTGCTTCGACATTGCTGTAAACATCTGTTGTAGTAAAACAACATGGACGCCAGAACAAGATGCGTCACAGGAGACCAGCACCTGGCTTGGCAGAGCAGCAACTGAGGCCCCAAACTGGCCATGTGCTTTGCTGTAGGTAATGCTTGACAGAGCAAGATGTTTCAGAAAGACATTCTTAAAATGCGGTGTACTGAGCCAGGAGCCATCCAATTAAGGGTGCTCTGCAGGGAGGGAAAGGCAGAACACAGCATTTTACCTTTATTTACCCCATTCCCTAGGGCATTTTATTTGTAGGGAAGCCCTTCCTATTTAGGACTGATAACTCTTCTCCTGAAAGTGGGAACCGAGATCCTTTCTTGCAGAGCCTGGCAGTGCATTATTCCAGTATTTCACTGCACAGCAGGTTGTTTCTACTAGGTATTTACAAAATACCTCTTATCAAAGCACCTGGGGGAAATGGAGCAGATTGGAGTGCTAGTCTCATCAGCTAGATTCAAACCCAAGCATCCTATGTTCAAATAGAGCATAATATGCTGCCAGGCAAAAGAGCTCGCCATCCATATTGCTGAACATTTCCATTGTACAGATAGGAATCAAGTGTATATTGCCCCGAAAAGTCACAAAAGTCATTCCAGGTCATTATGTTAGAGATTGTTTTTCTGTGTGAAGCTAAGGGAAGTCTGTTACTACTACCTACGGATCTTTGTCTACCTTGACAGCAATCCTACACTAGATATACTTAACTGAAAGCATTTCCTTTTTGTATTTTATTGTATTTTATTGTATTTATTTTATTTTATTTTATTTTACTTTATTTTATTTTATTTTATTTTATTTTATTTTATTTTATTTTATTTTATTTTATTTTTTGTTTTGTTTTGTTTTGTTTTGTTTTGTTTGTTTTATTTTGTTTTATTTTTTGTTTTAATTCTTCATTTCTTCTTCAATAAAGAAATTCTTCTTTATTTTTTATTTTTAATTCTTCAGTCAATTTCAATGAAACAGAAGAAATCGGTGCTAAGTTTGAAAGCCCAATTTTTGTTCCATCTCCTCCATTTAAGCCACACAGCATCATCTTCACTTGTGTAACATGCCAGGGACTAAGCAGAGGGGCAGAAAACATAATAAAACTGGTGTGATGGCAGGACAAACCTGGCAAACCCTCAGTATAAGCTGAACAACTGCAGGAAGTGTTATTTTCACACATCCAGTCAACTTTCGGTTACTCCCCTTTCTTATTTTCACAGAAAGAGCAATTATAAAGGTGTCTAACCCAATTGCAGAGCAGAAGCTAGTTGGGCTAATCCTTGCTAAGGAAAATCATCATCACTACATTATGGCTAACTTTCCTGTGAAATCTAATCAGGTTGCTGAGGCAGACACTGACTGTCAAAATGATTTTACTCTGTCAGAACCTGACATATTGTGTCCATGCTTCCTGTTTTCCCATGGACACTATCACTGTAAACATCACCCATACAGCTAATTTTGCTGTGTCAGTTGCAGGTTAAGTGCCCTGACAATTTAGAGAATAAATATACATAGTTTTGACATTTCATGATCTTTTGGGACATGTAGAAATAAAGGAATACGGGATAAGAAGAAGAAATATTTTAGTTTTTATCATTTATAAAGGTTTAGATGGTGGGTAGGTAAGTAAAAGACCATGTAAGTAAAAGACCACAGGACCAAGACAGTGTGAGTTGTGACTTTACACAAGGGATAGGAATGTGGAATTGTATGAGACAGAAACACAGATATACATCCTCTGGAACAAAGTGCAAGCGTGAAATAAATATGCATCTACTCTAGCAAGGCGTGTGATCACTGCTTTCTGACTGCATGCTTACCAAGGTGTGGAGTCGATCACCCTCCAAGATATGCCCCTGCAAAACATCTAACCCTCCATCCTGTGATACATGATAGGAATATAGCAGTAGCCTTTTAAGCCACATGTGAACTAAACACTGTTATTTATATCCCCAGCTGTGCCTGGGTGATTTCTTTGTATTATTTTTTTATTGCAGACAGAGAGGGATACATAACACCTGCTGTACTCTGTCTAATTTTAAATATGTTGAGCAATGGGATTTCTATTTGTTTCCTTATGAGGCTATTCTGCAGTCTAACAGTTCTCACTGTATTGGAACATCTTTCTTTGTAATTTCTTATTCCTTAAATTCATCCCATCACTCGCGAAAACCTGCACAGACCGTTTCATGATGAAATGACTGTTCCCAGGATAAATTTTAGTGTTCTGCTCCTGACCAAGGCTAAACAATTTCATCTGTGCAACAGATGATTTCATGGTTATGGAGTGAACATTTTTTTAGACTACCTGGTACTTTTCTATAGGTCTCTCCTCTATTTTTTGGTACTTTGCTTTATAGGTTTTTTTAAATTCTGCTTAGCCTGGTAGACATTTACAAGTTCACATGTTTCCCAGCCTTATTTCTTTACAAATTCAGACACCAGAAACCTACATAAGGGGAAGTGGGCTGGGGGAATAGTTACAGACATTTTATTTGGTGGGTGTTTTAACTTCTGTTTTACTCTGATTTGGCAATCTGCCCTACAAGGGTATCCTTAACATAAGTTTGCTGTGTGTAAATTCTTGACAAATGGTAGTCAATTGAGAATGCCAGAAAAGTCTCTCTCTATTTTCTAACAGCCTGCAGAATCGCAGATTCCTCATTCCTTAGCAGCAAGACTTTTCAGCATGATTAATTATTTTCAAATCTCCATAGCTTCATGACAACAAGAGACAAGATACGTAGTATAAATTTGCAAATAGAGTATTTATTAGAGAGAGTAAGAAGAGGAACATTTCCACTATCCTACAGAAGTCAAAATCATATGCCAGGGTATCTGTCTTGAGCAACTTCTCTGAGGACTAAGTTAATTCTACCTTCCCCCCCCTGCATCCCTCCCTCCACACACGCACCATGAAGTATTGCATAGCAGATCTGTTGGGAAAATAAGTCTTATTTTGCACAATTCTTCTGCATCTCTCTGGAGCATAGTCTTGAAATAGTTTGTCAAATTCAGGTGTCTGCTATTCGTGACACATAAAGACAAACTAAAAAGGGTTTGGAAAAAGTGTAACTAAAGAAAATCAGATAAATTTTTGATGCTGATGTAGATCATCAGAGTTAGGAAAGTGCTGAGCATATATCTTGGATTTCATTGATGCTGAAGTGTTTGCAAGTGTGAAGACAGTGACTTAACCATACCTTGCACCTTGAAGCTGAACTTTGAGCAATAATATATATATTTTTAATTAACAGTAATTAACATCTGGAACACTCCTAACAAGATTGTTCTCTTCAGATTGGAGCCTTTCAGTTTGGGGTGGAGAGCTTTGCAGAATATAAGGTATAGCTCAGTATTGCTAGCAAGTTACTGCTATCTTCTCTAAAAACAAACAAACAACAAACAAACAAAAACAATATGATGAATGATCCCCTCTCCATCTTATAACTATTTATCATCTCTCCAGTGTCCTTCAGTTATCTTATAGTCAAGAAGCCTTGTGCCTGGGCACAGCTGCCCTTGTGGTGCTTGGCATGGTCCCAGAAGTTCCACCTTGCTCAATGTAACTCATGGTATCAGCTGGGGAATGAGTGAGGCCCAAACCTTGCTCTTCTGCTGCTGCTGATAGGCAGAAAGGGGATGGTATAGAGCGAATGCCAAAGGAAATGGTAAGTTTGAACACACCATCAGCAGCTTCCAAGGAAAAGTCATTGTTACGAGGAGATCGAGTACATATTTTGAAGGATAAAGATCAAAGGCTGAGTATCATGGAGCAAGGAAGACGATTACGTGTGAATTTGGAACTGCTGATTCAGTATTTCTTGCTTTTCTCTGAGTGCCTTTTGAATCAGAGAGGAGGTGTCAATCATTGTGTCTACACAGACAAAACAGAAATGACACAAAAGTGCTCGGTGAAAAAGGACGTATCCAGGTCAAGGACCAATTTACAATTAAAGGCAGAGAATTTGACAAAAGAGCAAGGTCGTGATTGCAGTGGTGCTGCAACAATTCAATCATCGGCAAGGCATTGTGCAGTAGCATGTTCTGAGGCTGATTGCTTTGTTCAGTGGGAAGACAGATGAATAACTGTCCTTCATCTTATTACCTGCAGTCCAAAATGGTTATGAAGCAAGGAACACTGTAATTCTGATGAGGCAGACCTGCTTTACACAGATACCATTAAAGACTCAGCTTCAGAAAACTCTTTTGCCAAAAAGAGGAAGCAAAGTAACAAAAAATAGATTATTTAAGAACCAAAGTCAATGGTAGTGAAGACCACCAATTGATTTACAGGTAGAATAACTCCACTAGATGTTTGTCAAAGGTAAAACATTTCCATTCCAATGCCATTTCATCAAGAAGTTCTGCATGCAGTGAAGCCACTTTTAATTCAGAATTCAATAAGCAGATCCACACTTTGCACAATACAAACAAGCCAGTTCTTTCATTGTTGTTGTTGTTTATAACTATTATTATTTTCCTGCTGAGCAACCTATCCTACTGATGATAAATTAAAAAGTCATTGAGTTTGTAATTACACACTCTCATACCAGGTTCAGTTTCCAATTCATAGGTGAAGAAATAGCGAAGACACTCAAGGCTGAGTGACAAATGGTCACTGCAACACTAGTGGTTATCAGACTAGAACTCATAGCCATCAATTTGGGGTATTTCACTCTGAGCATGCAACAGGTATGCGGGGTGGAAGTTTGCAGCTTTGGCTTTTCACGCCCACTGCCCAACTATAATTAGGCCAACTCTGAGGAAAGGAGGTGAAGATTAGCCATGGAAAATTATTAAATGTATAATTATGACAGATATCATAATAATTCAAGGATTGGGGGAGAAAAATAGAACTTGGGGGGAATGCGAGAGGTGAAATGACAGAGAGGGATGTCAAAATGAAGACCAGAGACATAACATCACACAAATCTTGACCTCCAATTCTTACTCTTAATTGATTTTTATATTTTATTACTGGTTAATATTATCTAACAAACAACAAAAAAGCAGACAATGTAGAGAATAAATGTTTTTTATTGTTTTTGTTTTTATTGTTAATAACATAAATGTTTTTATTGTGTTTTTGTTCCTCAACAAATGAATATTTTTTGATTCCTGTTAGAAAGTAAACATTGTGCTGCTTTTACACAGGGCCACAGCAGTGGCTATTATTAGTTTATTCCTGTTAATTGCAGGATGTCTTCTTTCTCAGTAGGTATTGACCAAATCTGCACACGATGGGAAACATTTGCTTCTGTATAAGCAATAAGTCATTATACATTATCTAGGCTGGTGGTTTTGGAAAATATTAAATCCACATTATGTCAAAACAGAGGAGATGGAGTTGTAATCACACTGATGTATGACACACAATTAAGAATGTTTGTAAATTTGCATTTATGAATAAAATGCAGATTTAAATGGATATTCAGCTGACAACTAATGTGGTTTTAAGGACACAAGGTCCTTAAGGACACTAAGGTATGTTCATATAATCTAAATCAATGAAGCATGTGTGCTGAACAAACATGAACATGGATGACATTTCTTAGTGAAAAACTCAAAAACAGAAAAATACTAGCAGGTTTAGAAATAGAAAAATACTGGCACCATCAGCCTCAACATGCTTTTGAAAGGACTAAATACTGGCAGCAGGACTGTGTGCTGGATCACCTTGAGGGACAGCAAATATTGCTCTGCTCAGATGAATTATGAAAAGGTGCACAGGTTCCTCATAACTCTTCCTGTACTTGAATGTCTCCCCAGCATGTAATCCGTAGCTATCCCTCACTGTTTACCAAATCAATTTGCTTTCACTTTGCTGCATGAAGGAGAATATTAGAGCACAGCTGACATTTGAATGTGCTGGAAAACTTTGGTAGTTTTTTCCTTTCTCTCTTCTATCTCTTTTTCCGGATTTGGTGACCCTCCAGTGTTTTTATTTGCAATATTTCATACAGACAGGTTTGGCTTTATTACAGCCTCAGGCATCTACACACAGATGTTCATAAGTAATGTTTGGAAGCACTGAGTATGTGTATTAAATTTTTGCCTTAGGCAAAACTGATGAATATTTGAGTTGGGAGAGAACAGGTATTTTAGTGAACACAGTAGTGTAAAATATTCAGAAACTGTGAACTATTAAAAGATGTTGGAACAACTAGGATGTCTGCTTTTCCCATCCATGCCTACAAATGAGATACCTCCAATTTTTCTAGAAGAAAGAAGGGCTAAACAGGCCTTTGCCAGCTTGAAATGTATTTCAAGGAGATTGGTAAAACAAAGAAAACTGAGCCAAAAATGGTAATTGCAAGAAAAATAGCAAAATCCAGTTATCCATCTATGAAAGGTAGCCATTGTCACTGGCATGTTATTTAACACACTGCTCACTCCTTAGCAGCTCCATCCCAGGCACATGTTGATAAATTGAAGCAAGATCTAAGAAAAAGAATGATTAGTAGGAAGAAGGGGCTGTCTTTTGAAAGATCAGAGGAGCTAATTAGGTTGAGCTTGACTAAAGGAGAACTTGGGAGAGGAGCATGAATTTACCTGTATCTGTAGGCTGAATAGCAAACCAATACCAAAACTAGGGTTAAGTAAAATCATAACAAAACTGGTGAGCTGGGAGGGAGAAGGGGAAAACAGTTCATTTACTATAAAATACCTGTTGAAAGTGGAAATGAAGATTCTCAAAAATTTAGGTTGAATTTGATATATATCAGACCCCCTGCTCCAAAATGTCGTAGGTATATATTTGAAACATTTTTTTCAGTGGTTTTGAATGCCTTGTTTTGACTGTTTCACATTTCACATGATGCTTCGTGGTTGCATATAGTTACACTTCATTGTTTATTACAATGAGAAAAAGTAAATGAACCAAAGCATCTTGTTTTAAATTAAAAGGACTATTTTATTTAACCCCAAAAAATGCTGGAGAGGGGGGCTTTTTTATGGTGAGAAAAATTAAATGTTCTTCATTTTCCATCAACCTTGAATAATTTCCATCCCCCCAGTTTGGCAACAACCACCCCCCAAATCAATTATTCACAGAGCCCTATTCCTGGGGGCACAATTAAGAGTAATTGGAAGAAATTAAGTGAGAGAAAATGTAGGCTTCAATAGTAGGTTTATCTTTTTCTCCTGGTGAGAAATACAGCCTTGATCCTGCAAGACTCTGAGTGTTGCTTGTGAGATAGATACTCAGTCTCATATCAGCATCCCTTGGGAGCTGTGAGCATCACTGGGGCACTATTAAACATCCTGAGAGCACAGTTCAAAATGGCATTTAGTCATAACTTCTTGGAAATATTTTTCAGCTTATCAGACATTAAGGTTCACTTTCATATTCTCTGTAAATCAACAGGATAATTTGTGTTGGTCATCAGTGATTCTATATTTATTTCGCAAAGATTTGACTCCCTCACAGGCAAACCATGTTACCTGGCAGGCCATATTGATATTTTGTAGTGTTGTATTTTTAGTCAGAAAGTTGTGCAATATGAAAGTGAGTGCTTTAACAAAGTCTGCTACATTTATCAGTATGTTTTCTAACCAAAACAGTAATCTCCTTAAAGAATGAAATCAGATTTGTTTGACAAGGCCCATTTTCCAGAGACAGATTTGATTGGCATTAATTATATTCACAGTTTTTACCCAGAGAACTCATGTAAGCTTTTCTATTATTTTGCTTGGGATAGATAGATGTTAGGTCTCCAGCTTCTTCTATGCTTATGTAATATTACGTCACATATAGTCTTTCCATATTTTGGAATTTCATTGGAATGAAAAGATTTATTAACATTCACAGAAATGCATGAAACGTCTTCCTTGCCAAATCTATCCACGTCTTCTAAAAGTTATCTGAACTGGTTGATCTTGAAAAGTGGTGCTCCTGATACATTTGGAGATTTATTCCTTGACTAAAACACAAACAGAGTAGTCATCACCAAAAATGTGTTATAACTTCTTGTTAATTTTCAGGTCAACACTTCATAGGGAGCATTTCTTGATATTCTTTGATATTATTCATAATTGGTATCTCTCTCTCTAGCAAATAATTTATTTGAATATATTTTTAAAAGAAAATCTGATTTCTTCTATCCCTATAAAAATAGGGATAGAAATTCCCACCATGTTTGACTGATAATTTTCCTCAACACTGGGAAATGACACTTTTTTTAGCACTGAAGCAAATTATTACTGCAGAGGACTGCCCTCTATTTATTCTGCTTATAATCAGGTCATGACCACTGGTGCCTTAACAACCGCCATCTTCTAGCCCACTGATTAATTCATTTCGATTCATCCTACTCAGATTCCAAATAGAGTTACCCTGCATTGTGTGTGCTACTTTTTTATTGAAAATTAATGTTAGTCTGATGGAAGCAGCCTGGAGGACATCAAACTAGCAGCAAAGGTGAAGACACTAAGGAGAAAACACAGTACATAGTTAAATCAGCATTTCAAAGATAAAAGAATGTTTTGAAAAATGAAGGGAGAGTTTTGAAGCTCTTTGAGAGGATGCTGAGGATGGAGGCCAAGCAACCCAGAAGAAATACAGGAAAAAGAAATCAAATCACCTTCTTATCTGGCTCTCACATCACTTTGGGAAGGCACAGAAAAATACGTTAAGAAGTGAGGTATGGCTAATAAAAATGGTCCCAAAGTATTTGAAAAGCCCTTTTTTGAGTTTAGGTGAATGTGTATTTATTTGATCTAAATATTTCCAAAGAGCAAATGAGTTCGTTTTAAGACAAAATCCATCTGTTTTTCCAACACTGTTAAGAAACAGTTTTTTTTTTTTTGTCTAAAATTAACTTGTCTGACACATTGTCATGCTTGGTTACCACAGCAACAGTGGAAACAACTATGCCACATGATTTATTTTCTATCCGAATTTAACCACCTTACTTTTTACTTTACATGTGTATCTATATGTACATAACTCATGGCTTTGCACCAGGTTCTTATCCGGCTGAAATAAAGAATACATCCTGCTCAATTGACCATCTTTAATAACACTGTCCAAAACAATATTTCTAACCTGAGATTTACTTTCTGATGATGACACTGCCAGCAGTTTTACTAGTTCTTTATAAGCAAAATATGTAACGCTCTTCCCTGCTGAACCTCTGGTTTCAGCACACCTTGGTCCTGACATCCTCAGAGTATTTTGAGCAAAAGCACAGGGCTGAAAAACATTTGTGCATCATCATAGCTGAGCAAGCAGAACAGACACTTTTTGCTGACATTTTCCTAACATTTTTACCTGCTTTCCCCACTGGAAAATTTCAAAATGAGGCCAGCTCTAATGGGGTCCTAATATTACTGGTTTATAATGGGAATCCAGAAGCTTAAATCAATGTGAAACATCACCATTATAACGATGTAGTCAAACTGCGGATTTTAACAATCTGCCTTAAAAGTATGTGCAAAGTATATTTAATCCTTCCTTGCTACTATAATTTCAGTCTGCCATACATATCCATAACAAAGCAAACATGGAGACTGGTCACCTTCCTACAAAGTTGTTCTTGGGCAGTATATAAGGAATTTATAAACTTTGCTTTCAATGCAAGCAAAGCAGGAAAAAAAAAAATTAGTATCACTTTTAAAGTCTTATAAAAGTGAGTTTAAAATTTAATTTAATATGAAAGAGAAGAAAGGTTATATCTGGCTTTGGTCTTTCAAAGTTGTCAGTGTGTTCAATGGCCCTAGAAAGCCCCAACCTGCAAGAAAGAACTTGAAGCTAGAAGGAAAAATCGATAAGAAGAATTTGTGCTGACAGTATCAGAATCAATAATTATTTGAAGGATCTCTTCCTTGCCCAGGAAAAAGTGCAAAGCAAGGGAAGAGAGGGACTTGGGCAACCTGCCCACCACAGGCCAGCAGAAAATGTGAGGAGGACTGGAAAGCCATATGACATCCTTCATAGCTTGGAAAATCTTTTAGCTAAGTGCCAGGCAAAGCAACAGTGAATTTAATTCTTCATGCATAAGTCACAGAATGATGTTAAAAAAATGCTTGTATTGCACTCCATAGGCTGTTAAAATTACCCTTCTTAGTTGTGCGTATTTTTCTGCGACTTGAGTCATTTATATGAGCAACTATAATCTTAATGCCTGCTACTGAAAAAAATAATGCTAATTAGATCCACTGATTGATTAAATCCCTAATTGCGACAAAACTACTGAGAATCTCCTTCTACACAAATGTCTTATCCTCTTCTCCAATCCTTCTTGCTCTATCACTGAGGCCCACAAGGAAGATTGGTGTTAGATATCAACTGGGACATCATCAAAATACGAACAAGTGTGGTTAAATAAATCATGCATTTATAGTGAACAAACACAAGAGGGTGCAATAAGCATGTCCAGAAACCTTTTAGCTGTCATGGAAAAATCTTAGGCTCAGAAACTACATCTCTAATGTATATCCATTGATCCGTATCTGTAACTTAGGGCACACCTGCGTCAGGGCCACTGCCGAGTTAACCATCAACATTTAGTGTACAAGATGAGGCACCGTGAATCTGGATTCATGAAGCATGTGTGAAGTAGTGTTTTTTTGGAAAGAAAGGATGATGCTCTGTCTGAGTCAGGACCAGAGGGAGCAAACCAAGCAACATGCTAATGAGTAAAAAAAAAAATAAAATAATAATCACAGAGATGCTATTATAGAAGGGGTAGGTCATGTGTAGAAACTCACTGTCCAACTCCTGGTATGGAGCATCACAGACTAGTTAGCAAGAATGATCACTTATCACAAAATGACAACACACATGCTCTGTGTCATGGAAGCTGACAAAACCACTTCCTTTTGCTCCATGATACTCAGTTATCCCTCTACTGAAATCAGATTGGACCGAAACCAGGACTTCAAAAATCCCAGGCCGCTCAGCTAGCTGTTGTTAGACCCAGATCTTCCAAGTTTCTATCCTCTGCTTTAGAAAGCAGGAAGAACTTGTTTGTTATTGCTGTCTGCCTCAGCTATGTCCCAGATGTCTGGAGAGCCTTGGACATCATATTGCGACTGCTAAGTAGTCCTTCTCTGGAGACAGATACAATATGTCATCACAAATGATATGGAACTTTTAACGATAGAAAGGCCTGAGGTCCAGTGCTGAGGTTAAAGTCTGTAGCCAGGGATGATTTCCTAAAAACACTTATTCTCCGGTTATCTGTTTGACTAAGGTGGCATAAGGGAACAAAATCCCACTAATGGTAGCTGAACGTACCTGTCCTATGAGGCCAGGATTCCAGCCCATTAACCTTTTCTGCATATAAAATAAGATGAATGCATAAAATGCAGTTGTAATTTTCTACTTGATAACTCTCTCCGATTGGGCTTCCAGCTCAGTAGTGTTCTATTCTTGACTTAAGCAGTACAAGAACTGCAAATTGATTTTATCAAAGTTTAATTAAATTTGTGCTGTGACCTGCAATGCAGTGTAATTCACACAAGTTAAAACTCTGATTGCAGCAAGGCCAAACATGGTCATAAGGGCTTGTCCTTTGGACATTGCTGCAATAAGTAGGGCCCAGCACAACTCATTCTAGTTTATCCGTTATAGTCCTGGGCAAGTGAAGACTACTTTTGTAGCTGCTCTGTGTCCACTCAAGCCTGAGCATATGAGGCAGATTAAATAAAATATCCAGGAACCCAGACATTCTCCATTGGCCTTAGACTAGCATTTCTCAAGGGACATTCTACAGTGGCAAGACAAATATCAACATTGCCATTCTCTATGGCTGTATCTACTTCCCATGTGTAAAACTCTTTGAGAAATCAATGGACTATTGGCAAACCTACTGATGTGAATCCTTTGGAACTGAGATTTTGATTTTACAATGAAAGCCATTGACTCCTGGCAGTATGTAACAGTAATAATTTTAATTACCACCACTGCAGCGTTAGGATGGTACTTTAAATGCTAAAATAGACTGCTGTTTTTCATTGAACAGTATTGAATTGTATATTATGACTTATTATGACTGCACCCAGAAATTATTGCATTCAATACATTCACTTGAAAGTGAAAGTAGCAAAACATCTGAATTCACATTCTCAATTCATTGAATTCACTGAGTTCATATTTTTATGCTATTTTTTTCTCCTTTCTTAAGTTTTTTTTTTTTTTTTCTCCTTTCTTTCATTTGTCAGAGCTCAGTCCCATGCAAAAATATCTATGCATTCTTTTGGAGGAAGATCCATTTACAGAGGAAAATTTCTAATCACTGTACTCCTCCTGGAGTGTAGAGGATATTTCCAATCACTCAAGCCACAGAAGCCACTTAGCAACTTGAAAAGAAGGAATGGCGCCCTTAGCCTGACTCAATATTTTATGGAAAGCTGGCATAGAAAGCCAAGAGCAGGCTAAGAGTGGTGATGCCTCTGAAATGCGTTGAGCACTGATACTGTGGGTCTGCATATCCTGTATAATCAATGTTCAGCAGTAAAAGCAGGAATACCTGGGACTCAGCTACCTCTGGCTACCAAAATGTTACTTGAAGTTTTATCAACCGGTGATGGTACTACAGACTTTAGTGACAAAGTGGACACCAAGAGCTCTCCTAAGCAATTCCCCAGTTCAGATGCAGAATGTCTGGTATAACATATGGATACAGGCACTTATGGGAAATAAACACCAGCATTTTTTATTTTTTTATTTTTTTTTAATTTCAGTTTTGATAAAAATCAACCCCAAAACTAGATTGTGGATTCAGGTAATTATCCAGCTAACCATTCGTCATGTCACTGGAGGTGGATGGGCATCTACTGATAGGGAGATCATTTTCTCATCTTAAAGCAGTTTATATGTCTCATCTTTACAGCTCTCTATTCCTTTCCACCAGTGGTAGAGGAAACCTCTATTATATCATTATATAACCTACATTATACCATTAGTGTCAAACAGAGAAGGAAAAATAAGAATGAAAAACATTACAGGTGAGCATCAATACATGCCTGGATTGAATTATAAATGAATGATTTATTATCCAGATGTTTTTCAGCAAAAACTTGTATGCGCTTTGTCCCATGTGGATCTTTATGATTGTTTTCACTTTAATGCTTACAAAACATTTAGAGTTTCCACAGTGTTCAAAAGTAAAATGTAATAGTGGAAAGTCAAAAGATATTTTCCATCAGAACTCTTACTCTTAGTCCCTGATAACCAAAGAGAAACTGGGTTGGAAGGATGTCTATAAATTGCAAATGGGAAAAGTGGTGTATACAATCCCTAAAGCCAATGTTTTCAAAACTAATTGCTGAATTATCTGCTTCAGTATGGGCTTCATTGTACAATTTCAGGCATTTCACTTTGAAAGCATTAGCTGAAATCTAGAAACCCAAGAATGGTTAATTAAGGACAAAAATTCCACTGAATAATTCACGAGCATTTCACATACTGAATAAAGAGAAATAATTTGAGCAGGTCTAAGAAAAAAAAAAAGTTTGAAAAACCTTGTCTGAGAAGTCAATGAAAAAACTTTAATATTTACCTGTAAACATTTCATTTAGCAGATCTCGTGATCAAAAGAAACCATGATATCATTTTGTACATAAAAGCATTGATAAATTAAGATTATGCTGAGACAAAAATTCTTATCCTAGAGTAGGGGTATTTATCATCTGTCTTCAGCTTGTCTCTAAACCTTAGCTGACATTTAATGTTTTTGTGCTTTAATATCTCTGGCTGCAAAATGAAAATAACAATGTTTCCGCCTTACCTATTTAAAAAATCATTTATTAATAGTTTTAAAGGATTTGGGGACCTCCAGACAGAAATGCAAAGTATTATCATTGTAACTGTGGAACAGTCCAACAGCATCCTGCACTTTCCTACCTGCTCTTACTAAATACAGCTGTTCCTTTCTCAAAAAAAAAAAAAAAAAAAAGAATCAGAGCTACTAGGGAGGCCTGCTCAAGAATTTTCTGAGCTTTCTGTGACAATTTTACATCTGAAGTCTGCTCAGAGACTCTGCATATCACCTGTGAGACTGATTTAACATCATTTAGTCCCACGATTAACAAGGCCTGGGATGCAATTTCACTTTCGGGCAATGCCTTCTTTCCATATTGCACATAGCTTGTGCTGGAGTATTTGTTTGTTTTAGCAGAAGATTTGTTTGAGTTAATGCTGCTCTTCACATTAACTGCATACTTTGGGTGATGGATTGTCATTAAAAGCTGCTGTTTCACATTTATTTGTTAAACAAGAGCTGAACAGTATTGGCCACAACATTTTAAAATGTATTAATGTTCTTGATGGCATTAATCTGCTGGGAAACTGGGTTAGACAGAGGGAATAATGAATGATAACAATGCAAACTCTTTTTTGACTTGTTCCCATATAATTTTAAGATAGTATTTTCTTTGATGCTTACTGTCTCTTTGGCACTTGTGAGCCTGTGTCTGGAGTACTCTGTGCAGTTTGGGAATCCCCAGCACAAGGAAGACATTGTCATTGAGGAGTGAGACCACTGGACATCACAAAGAGAAGGTGAGGGTGGTGGAGAATAGGACGCAGAAGGAGAGTCTGAGAGAATCAGGTATGTTCAACCTCCTTATAAGGCTTATTTACCATTAAAAGCAAAACAAACAAACAAAACAAACAAAAAATAGGTTTGACCTCATGGGTGATCAGCTGCATGTTGTCATAGAACTTCAGTGTCACCTGTGACAATACAACAACTCATTGTAAGTTCCATTTTCAACAGCTATGGGTTTCAAGTGAACCCATCCCTGCTTGTATTGGCGTGCCTCTGGGGTCCTCCGCCACCACATATTTGCCAAATGCTTACAAAAGACTTGGGGATTTGGGGAGTCAATCAAAGCAGAATAAAGTAAAGACTGTGGGTAGGTATCTTTTGGGGGACTGTGCTATTTCTACTGTATCCATGCTTGGTTGGCCAAATGTAATAGTCCAATCTCTGGCTTCCAGAGCAGCTCCCTGCACCACCACACTATCTCATGTCTGGTTCTTCCTAGCTTCAATAGCCTCTAAGCTGCAGCTTTTACCAGCCTTCCCTTCCTTACCTCCAGTCCCTATATACCTCCAGAAAAATCCCCAGAGCAGCTGCTTTTCCCTGCCTGAGACCTGCTTCTGCTGGAAATGGGAATGCGGTTGCTTCGGACAATGAAGTTCAAGTTAAGCTCAACCCCACTCACCAAATTATTTCGCACATTAGGGAAATGGGAAAATAAATGCAATATGTACCCCATCAAATAGTTTCTTATCCCACTTTGAAGTGTGTGCCAGTATTTATCTCACTGGCTAGAAGCTGATGTGGTACTATAGAGAGGGGTTTTGGTGAGTGAGTGAGTGAGAGGATAAGAGACTAAAAGGACAAGTGGAAAGAAAGTAGGGAATTTCTCTGCCAGGATACAGCTTAATTCTTACATCATAGTTTGTAAAAAGCAGATATACAAATACCTAAGCTGGTATTCCTATGTTAACCTGAGCTTCAGGAACAAATATATTTATTACACTACACTCAGCATGAAAAGCTCTTTAAGAGAAACCAAGTACCTTAGCTCAGGCAGGCTGCCTCGCTGGCATGCCCATGCTCTCACTAGCCTCATAACTCTGTACTGTTTTTTTTTACATCATACAGATATAATGATATGTACTCTATTGTAATGGCTTCAGTTCAATCCAAAGATCCCAAACCCAGCAGTGCAGCAGTGTGACATAACTTCAAGAGTTTCTCTCCCTTTATGGTGTTTTTACAATTTTGGTAGGTTATCAGGGAAAGGATTTTATTTATTTATTTTGAAATATAGTATCTGAAGAAGGCACTTGAAAGAAGTTGACCAACACTGAGAATTCAGATCAATAAGGAGCCATATAGGGAACAACAGGTAGGAAAAAGAAATTTGTCTTTGCTCTGTTGTGGGCCAAATAGGTAAGGCATTGTATTTTCTTTTTTTTTTCCCAAGCACAGTATGACCTAAGGGTAAATTGTATGAAGTAATGGAGTTCAGGAGCTCAGACCTCTCCTTTGATGGCATGTGGTGATCTTAGAGGTCTTTTCCAACCTGAATGATTCAATGATTCTATGATTTTCCAGTGGGCTATGGAGTATGAATGAAAAAGTGAGTAATGACTACGTTATTAACAATACATAAATAAATAAATATCAGCAGTGGAAACGTGTCTAGTAACAAATGCTTCTACTCCAAGCTGTCACTCATCCATCTGAGCAATATCCCCCTTCAGAGATAATCCTGCAATTACATGAATCTACGCTTAACTAAACATAAAATGCCTTTCTGCTGACTGCAAAGACAATGAGTGGAGCAGAGTGTTCCTCAATTTATACATTCAGCAAAGAGAAAGTGAAGCAACTTGGCCAAGCACAATAATCTTATGATGGATACCTTCAGCAAACAATAGGCTTCTGCATAGTGTTTAGCATCATCCTCAGGGGTACAAGCTCTATGGGGCTGAAGCTTCAGGCTGCATCATTAAGATAAAATAAATTCAGCTGCAGCTTCTTGCATCCTCTGTCTTCCTTAATGTTTTAATGCTAAGGGAAACAGATAAATGGCTAAGAAGTGGCTGCCTCTTTGAAGCCTTTCTAATATCAGGAGGCCCCAGAAGACTGCAGGAGAGAAGATCTGCAGGTGGAGAAAAAATAGGTAATTCAACCCATGATGATTTAGATAATAGATCAGGAGCTACCATGTGACAGTGGAAATAAACTACTCATTTTTTTCATGACAATAACCATCGTATTTTTAAATATTTTCTGTGAAGATAGGTCTCACTTCTGCAGCATAAAAAAAGAAAGAAAGGGAATAATCCTTCCCACTTATCCACTTATCTTCTTTTTCCTAAAAAAGCCAGTCCCGATACAGTTTTGAAATACTGACCCATTCCTCCCCAACGTCAGTAGCATGTGATTTCTAATTTCCATTGAAAAATGGGGAAAAGATTAATCAGAATGGATAGCTTGAATTTCTAAAACTCCTCTTTAAAATGTCGCCAGCCATAAAACAGGTGCAACTGTTGTATGAAAAAGGAAAAAGAAATTAAAAGGTCATCTGTTCTTTTTGGTTTGTGGAATTCTCATGGGAAGATGGAGCAGTATGTGGATGAAATATATAGACAGACATCCTCAAACCGGCAGCCAAATCTTTTATCTTGGTTGGAAACCCCTGACCTCAGAGGTTTAATATCACATCTTCTTGGTTAGTTGTAGAGATTTTTTTTCTGCACTGTGGAGTTTCACATTCAGGCAGAAAGGTATCAACTTGTATGCCTTTTATCTGCTTTTTAAGGCATCTTCTGAGCAGATCAGATCTTCTCAAGCTAAGGCAGAGATTTCTGGTGTGCTGGTTTCTATAATCTCAGAAATATCATTTACAGGCTCTCCACCTTGAACATGATACCTTTACCTTCCACTAGTGAGTATGTCGGTGCCTGCCTAAAGATCCATGTTTTTCCTGGGCTTTTGCCTTTTCTGAGTCTTTGCTACCATTATCTCCCACCATGTATTTCATGTGCTGAGAGTCAAACTGTGATTTATGAGGACTCTTCTATCTTGAATGTTTATGATCTGTCACTACTCTTTAACAGAGTTGATCGTTAAACCACTCTCAAATAGTTATTACAGCCAGGCAGGGTTAATAATTTCTAATCAAACAAGATTAGCTTATGAAATGGGATAAAGAGATTTTATAAGACACTCCATATTAGTGTATCAAAAAAGCTAATCATTGAACCTACTCAGAAGTAGATGGTAGAATTTTTGCACTTGGCTGACAAGATCAGGAAGATCCTTATGCAGCCTTTTACTAAAGGAAATCCTACACAGCTCTGATTAACTGGGAACTTTTAATACTGTAGGTCTGACATATGGTCACAGCTCACAATACCTCCAGTGAGAATTACTGGGAAGGAAAGAAAAGAGTACCCTTTCATTAACAGTTCCTACAACTACATCTATAAATATAGTGACATACTACAGTACTTGACCTAAAGCAATTTTAGAAAGTCATCTGTCCTACAAAGAACAGCTCAATCTAGTGTATATTGGAGATGTTAGAGTTTAGGTCCTATCCATCATGTGAAGTTCTGATACAGAGTTATTACAGTAGCACATCCTTTGCTTTTTTTTTTTTCTTTTTTTTTCTTCTCCTCTCTCTCTCTCTAACTGCAAGCTATAATCCATGTAAAGATTTATAGACTTATTTCTTCGATTATATGGAAGGGAATATCACAACTGTGAGTTATGAATGTGAATTTCACTGTACACTAACAGAAAAATCAGTCCAGGTGATTTTCCCCATTTAAGAAACAGGAAGAAGACACTTTTCATTTTCACACTGATTTATTACTGTCTGAATATATTTGAAATAATGTCTAAAATAGTTATGTTTGGAGAGTCTCGAATAATTTGTGAAAATGGGCAAAAATACGTTTCAATTGTGCATTTATGAATGGGTGCCCAGCATCCATTCAGTACATGGTTTAGATTGTATTATTTCAATCCCTTCCTAAACTACCTAAAATAACTAAATTCAATGAATATGTTGATTTCTTCTTTACCTAGCTGTGCAAAACCACTTTTTTTTTTTTTTTTTTGAGGCTAATGAACAGAAAATATGACACCTCTGAAAAGTTTTACACAAAGAGGCTGTTAGAAAAAACAGCTAAAATGCCAACTGGCTATAAGTAGGCCTGCTGGGAGAAAAGAACTGTTTTCAGATGGTGTGTACATATGGAAATTTCACCATTAGTGTGGTTGTTTCCTAGAACTGCTTTTGCAGCAGCAGTTAAAAACTGTTACATAAGCTAAAGGAGGGATAATTTGGGGGTAAGAAAGTTAAACTTGCTTGATCCAAAAATGACAACATTCCATCGTCTATGGCCTGGGAATAGAAACTTACTTTTTCTTCAGTCAAAATCTCTTCTGGATTTTAAATTCAATTTAATATTTATCTTCAGCTGCAAGAACTTCATTTTGATTTCTATTGGATGAAGCTTTAGCAGCACTCAGAGTCTGGTCACAAAAGCAAGACCTGTCATACTAAATTGGTCAGGTGAACTGTCTTTATCGTAGAAAGTCCATACTGTGGCAGAGCTTTTTTATTATATGTTGTTTTTCATTCCCCACCTGCAAAAATCTGTCAAGGGAGCTTGACCTCAAGTTTAATTGTTAATCGTAGACACAATGTGTACATTGCTTTTTATTGCAGTTTAGTTTAAAGTACCTGTGTAGTTTGAAGTACCTGTGTATTAAATTCCTGTGGACATCTGAGACATGCCTCATAAAACTTTATCAAATACCTATTAAACTGAAGTACCAGGTACTATTTAATTATGTAAGATGACAGTCCCTTCCCAAAAGAGTTATGCAAGGAACTTATGTAAGGAAAAGATAACCATGGAGCAGAAAAAATTTTTAATGGACAAGCAAAATTTCATTTAAATATCACTATAGTTATCAATGTGGTAATTTCCTAACTGTTCTTCCACTAAGCTACTAGTCTTAATAGTCTCTCTAAATAGACTTTTTTAGTCATCCTGGTAGCTGTGGAGCTGCTTTCAGAAATTTCATAATTTTGTTGACAAGGATTTTTTTTAAAGTTTTAAGAATACGTGGTAATATATTTCTTCTCAATTTCTAACAATTCAGTGTTTTATTCCAAGTTTCCAGATAAATTATAATACTCAGGTTTTATTAAATTTTTGTTTGATCAGCAAAAATATTCTGATTTTTAGTGAACTATTTCCATCTCCTCTGTCTTTGCTACATCAGAAAGCATAAACACTATTTAATATAGGAATAAGTTCATTATTTTAACTTCCCTCCCACATTGTCTCAGTATTGAAAAAGAACTTATGTTTCTGTTACCAGCCTTTGATTACCCAAATGAATGAATCTCAAGACAGAGGCCTGCACCTGTCTCAAGTAAGTAGCTGGGACATCAGGGGAACACATAAGGAAGAAGTAATGAGGATTGGGAACAGTACATGTTATATCACATTTAACTTCACCCCTAAGACTAAAGTTTTACAGGTTCATCTGGGCCCTGTTTTGTGCTCCAGAATTAGGCCAATAAGGTCTGCCAGCATGACCTTCAGATCAACCCTCACACAAACATCCCTTTTTCATTTCTCCAGATGAAGTTCAACACAAGTAAGATACAACGCCCTTAAAGAGAAGAACAGCGTTTTGAAACTCTAGGATCAAAAGAAAACAAAAGTTGGTTCATTTGTGATTCCTCAGTGACAAAAGATTTCCAGAATTTTAGGCGCTGTTAAACTGAGTTCTACATGAGCACCATGTGCTACCAATTTACTTCAATTGTCTCCATTGCTAAGGACTGATGCAGCTGGCTGGTTTGATCCAAATGGCGATGATTAAGATCCTGAAGTCAATTAAATTTTTTTCCACTGATTTCAACAGACCTTGGATAAGGTCTTGATGGTTTATGAATTAAAAGAAACATACTGAAAGAAACGTTTTCCAAGATATTGGGGAAGAGGGGAGGGAAGAGGGAAAGAGAGAGGAGGAAAACAACCTCTTATTTACGAGTGTTAAAAGATGAACTTCAGAAACATTCCTGGCTTCTCTGAGTTTTTGTCAGAACATTTTAATGTATGTGCTTGAAAATGTTACAGTCAAAAAATACTATTGCTTGACTCTATCAAGATTTCTTCTGAGTTCTTGTCAATTTTGATAAGCTCTTTTTTGACATATTCTCAGTTGACAAGCCTACTAATATTTAGAAATAATTGGGCTCCTTATTACTTCTCTCTCTCTCTCTCTCTCTCTCTTTTTTTTTTTTGTAAAAATAAGCCTCATTTTCTTTTACTTCATTTCCTATCAGAATATGAAATGCTCTTTATGGTAAGAAACCAGTCTGTGAGAGTCAAAGCAGTAATCATCAGAGAGCCACCTCAAATATTATCCTACTCCTCTTCGATGCCACCTTGTCTCTGGACTAAGTTTATGATTTCATGAGATTTGTTTTTCATGTACAATTCCACTTTCCATTAGGAAAGTTTGAGAAATATGGTCAGAAGAAAAATTCTCAATGTGAAGGTTATTAACACTGTTGGCAATATTCAATATTGGTTTCCTAGGACTGTTCTCACTAAATATCAAGCCAAAAGAGAATAAAGTTGTAATTCACAGAGAATCCTAAAAAGTGTCAGGGATAATTTTGGTAAGAGTCTCCTGCCCGCTTTAGCCACTTCCCCACATACCCTGTCCTCCATCAGTGGCAACAGCAGCCAGCCAGACTTTCAAAGGTTCTGGAGTAGCCAAAACCAATAGATACTTTTCTGCCTATTGCAAAGCTGCTTACTTTGTTCACAACTAGAACCAGCCCTGAGAAATAATAACCCGTAGCTTAACCCTGATCTCTTAGGAACAAAAATCTTCCCTGAGCTGAATGGGATTTCAGCTGACTTTATTTCTCCTCACATAGCAATAGAGTACTGTTGTAAATTACCAGCTCCAGCAGTGGAGGACACCAGGTTGACAAGCCAGCCTTTAATCTTGTTTTTCCTCAGCAGCGTTTTTGCAACTGTTACAGGGAATTGTTTTCTCTTATCATTTTCAGCAGAAATGACAGGCTGGTCTTTTTCCACATAATTAATATCATTCTAGCCCATGGCAGTATGTGCCATGCAAAATGAAACTTCGTTAGTCTGGAGTTGGAGGACGTATGTTTTCTCACATTTTATCCAAATGAAGCAGGGTTGGGCTTTATCCAAGCCAATTCATAATGTTCCATATTCTTTGTCACAATCTGCCCTGGCTATATAGGTCTGTTTCCAGCTGTAGTTATCACAGCTCTCCATCCATGCTCCAGCACATCCTGCATGACTGCATCTAATATTGACAGGGAGATTTCAGTGTGTAAACAGAGAATAACATATGCCTTCAAAATAGAGCTCATGTCCTTCTATTTTTTTCCACTTTGCAAGTGTTGTGAGTAGTTGTGCAAGGATTTTTAGTATTGCAGTTAGAGCTACAATGTGTAGGTGAATCAGGGATTTCTTGGGCTTGCTAACACTGTTAAAAATTAATTCAGTCCTAACAGAATGATATAGGTTATTCATTCTAAAAATCCAATAACTAATTTTCATTTTGGTCTATTTAAAAACTGTTTAAATCTAAGCACAATATTATTTTGAATTGGAAAATTGACACATATATATTTAAGTAAAGTCAAAATTTATTTTGAAATTTATATGTTGTATTGAATATTTTGTTTTGGATGTTATTTCTTTGTTATTTTCTTCTTCTTCATAGGATTGTTGCTGCTGCACATAAATTTCAGGATTATGATCTGCAGAATGGATCCCAGAAATGAGGTATGTCAGGCACATACAGTTCCTGCAGCAGATGGGGAAAAAACAACCACAACGGAGCCCCAAATAACCAACCTCGTTAGTTCAGGGAAGCTTAAAATTAAAACAACTGATGGGCACAATGTCTCATACCCCTTAGGAGATTGGATCAAGGTCCCAGGGAGGTATCTCTATTCATTTGAATCACAGAATCTTCTAGGTTGGAAGAGACCTCCGAGATCACCTAGTCCAACCTCTGACCTAACACTAAGTCCTTCACTAAACCATATCACTAAGCTCAACATCTAAACGTCTCTTAAAGACCTCCAGGGATGGTGACTCAACCACCTCCCTGGGCAGCCCATTCCAATGCCTAACAACCCTTTCAGTAAAGAATTTTTTCCTAATATCCAACCTAAACCTCCCCTGGTGCAACTTTAGCCCAATTCCCCCTCGTCCTGTCACCAGGCACGTGGGAGAATAGACCAACCCCCACCTCGCTACAGCCTCCTTTAAGGTACCTGTAGAGAACGATAAGGTCTCCCCTGAGCCTCCTCTTCTCCAGGCTGAACAACCCCAGCTCCCTCAGCCACTCCTCATAAGACTTGTTCTCCAGACCCCTCACCAGCTTTGTCGCCCTTCTCTGGACTCTCTCAAGCACCTCCATGTCCTTCTTGTAGCGAGGGGCCCAAAACTGAACACAGTACCCGAGGTACAGCCTCACCAGAGCCGAGTACAGGGGGACAATCACTTCCCTAGACCTGCTGGCCACACTGCTGCTTATACAAGTCAGGATTCATTTGGGAACATCCTCCTTGAACCTTGACATATAAATGGTCATGGCTACACTTATAATATTGATACCTAAGCAAGCATTGGGTAAGCATCTGTTAAGCATAGAAGCCACCAGGGAATGAAAGTGGGGTGTCTCTTCTCAGTTGGGTTGCCAAGGGGTTGGTGTCTGGAGCTAGAGTGAATATTTGAGGAGCTGTCTGTAAGTTGAGTGATCTGTGCCAGACTGCCACGAAGACATGGAGGGAGCTAAGTCCTTGTTAGAATGAACAGTCTGATAGTTTATTTTTTGTACCCTTCTTCTTTCTTCTGTTCTTTTTTTTTTTTTCTTTTTCCTTCTGTTTCAAGGGACTTCACAGTTTATCCAAGCTTTGTGTAAGTCACTACAGAAATTTATTTTCAGATGACTTATTTTATCTGGCTGGTTGATCTTGCCAAGAATTTTTAGTGAACAGATTTGTCTGTGTGTGCGTGTACAATGTGGAAACGGGGAGGGAGAATTTTGCATTGGGATCAGTGCAAGTGGGACCAAGCCAGACATCTGATTTTCACAAAAAGCTAGCATTAAGGAAAGATCTGATCTTCTAAGTGCAAAAATATAGAGAAGAAAATGAAGGAATTTTCCACTGTTGGAAATGGTTCAAGATTTCAGACTATGGGAGAGAGTAGATTTTTCTATTTATTTTTTTGTGTGTCCTACAGTTGGGCAAATTTCTAGTTTATATACTTTACAAGAATAATAAATTAATGTTTAATGAATTACCCTCAAGTTGCTGAAATCCATACAATTTTACAGCACTATATCAGTTAGGATTTCCCCAAAACTTTAAAATGTTCCCCTAAAAGTTGAGTTCTATCTCCATTTTCCTAAAGAATACACTGAGGACTAAAACTGTAAGATGACTTATGCTACAACTTGCATATTAGTAACAGGTCAGGGAATAAAACCCCATGAAGGTGATGGTCCATGCAAGAACTAATAACTCATTCTCTAGAAAAACAAGGAGGAGAACAAAAAAATACTTACTTTATCCTAATGCATAGTCCCGCCTGTCTGTGCACTGTAAATATTTATATCAATATGGTTCTCTTTCCATCAGGCTAGGTCTTACTTAGCAGAGAGAATAGAATAGGATTAATGTTTATACTCACATTCAGTGAAGTAGGCTTTCACCATCTGTGAAGTTAATGTAACAAAAAACATTTTCACATGTCATTTACTTTTAATTTCTTTTCTGTTTTTAAAAATGTAGTCTAATTAAAGAAAGGATTATGAAGGAGAGGAGCAGGAGGTGAAGAAATCTAAATGCAGAGTTTGAAAGCACCATATTGTAATTTGGGATTACAGGAGGAAGAGATGAATTTGCATGATGATGCCTTTCATATTTATTCAGTTAGAGAAGTGTTTATTGAATGCTTTAGGCACAGAATAATGATTACAGGCATGCTCAGAATCTTAGCCACTCAAAATAATCAACTAAAGTATACTCTCTCCTTCATGGAATACTCTTTCCTTCATAAATGGAATACAAGGAAGACTGAATAGGAAAATAAAATCAGAAAGGCTGATATTGAATGTGAGACAACTAGCCGGAGCCACAAAAAGGTGGTTTTGGCAATATTAATAGTAAATGAAAAAAACAAGGATAGTTCTAATCCTGCTTCAAAAGACAATGGGAGTTGTCAACAAATAATGCCAGGAGATAACGATGCGTAATGTCTTTTTTGCTGAAGCCAACACTAAAATAGTTAGTCTTTGCCAGATATACTAATAAAAATTGTTCTAATCAGAAAGGCCGATCCAGTGAATGCAAGAGGTAACTAAGACTAGAAGACTGAAAACATGCAGACAATGTTAGAAAATAGTTTAAGTTCCCATCTAACTTTATATTGTCTAGTTGCACTCATATGGAGAACTGGTTGAAATAACTTCCAAACAGTGGTTTTTTTTCCTAGAGAATGGACACAGAAGTCCTAATAGCTGGAAAAGTGTGTGTGTGTGTACACTATATATATATATGTACATACATATGTATTTATTTTTTTAAATGCTAAAATCAACTCTAAAGAATTATCATCATCCATGTTAATCTCCAGCTGCTAAAACAAAACAAAAAAACACAACCTAGCACATAATAAACATTTGACATACACATAGAAAATCAGGAGTTTAGGAGCCAACATGAATTTATAAAAAAAAAAAAAAAAAAAAAAAAAAAGCCAGACTGATCTATTTTCCTTTCAAGACGTAATAGTGGTCCTCACAGAAACTAAAAACCGTTGATGTAGTATCTTGACTTTAATGAAGCATTTTATGTTATCCTATATAATATCCTCACCGGTAAGATGTGAAAGCATTAGCTGGCTGTACAAAGGGTGTAACTGCTTTACAGAGGGTACAAAAAGACCTGAAAACTGTCCTCTAATTATCAAAGGTTGACTGCCAGTTCAGACAGTGTGACATGGCACAGAATCTCTCTAGGGTTTTGTGCTATTATATATACCCGTTAATCTTGAGTGGAGAAAAAAAAAAAGTATGATTTCAGGGTTGTAAACAAACTAACATTTTGTAGCAAAGAGAGGTTATCAGCACACTGAAGGGGATAGATATAATAATAAGTATTCTTGATAAACAAGGGAAAAATGGTACTATTCATTGCAAATAGGTGCACGGTTCTACATTTAGGTGGGGATAATCTTTGCAAATGCAGAAAGAGGAAAAATGGTTAGACAGCTAATCCATTCTAAAAAAGATTCGCTGAAATTCAAATTGACAGCAATAAAGAAATGTCACATTTTTTAAAAAAAAAAAAGTAAAATTCTTGGAAAAGAACAAACTTAATATTGGGTTGTATAAACATGAGTGGCATCTGTAAGACACAAGAAGGGATCATTCACTCTCTTTCTAAAGCTTAATCTGGGATCTTCTGTCCTTGACTTGAATGTCACTTTTCAGTAAAGCTGTGCCTCTTTTCTCTGCATCCAGAGGAAAGCAAGGAGAAAGATCAGAAGCTTTGAAAATACCAGTAGAAAAAATGGAGGGAACTGCAGTGACTTAACCTGGAGAAAACAACAGTAGGTGTTCACACCATACCATGGTGTGGGTCTTCAGACAGAGAAAAGGAAAATGCAAAGGCAATGTACTGCTTTCAGTATACAGAGGTAAGACAAGAACTAGTAAAAATAATTTCCAGCAAGGCAGATCCTTAAGTATATGGGGTAAATTAATTATCAGTTAAGATCTCTTCCTTTATTTTCTATTACTACTTTCCAGAAGTGGGCACAACTTTCATTTCTTATTGGAATAAATGTATATAGTATTTTTTTTCTTCCTATTTTGATGACTTTGGGGATGGAAAACTTGCTAAATTGCAACAGAAAAGGAACACCACACCACTGTACTTTTCTTTTAGGAGTCCATACCTATTTCAAAAGTGCAGGAAATGATTTTAGTAACCTCCTTGGACCTAAACATCAGTCTGTTGCTTTGGAAATTCTTTCATTCATCTACTTCTGAAGTTGCGGTGGATTTCTCCAGGGCTTGCATTAAATCCATAAATGATAACAATTTGACACTGGGATGCTTTGTTAAAACAGCATGAGACCCAGGGCAGTTACACAACCAGCAGCTTTCATTCCACAGGCATCATACGGCATAAATAATGGCTGTTTTATTCTTAGCAATAAGTAAGCCAGATTGCAGATACTTTACTTGCAATTTTGAATGCTTACTCCCATGGGCCAAGGCATTTAGAAATCTGGCACTTTCATGCTAGTATGATATTTCTACCAGGCTCCTCAGGATATCTGACATCATGTTTTGTGACACATCTTGCAGATAGCATTTTCTTTTCAATTGCTCACCCAAATGTTCCCTGTCTGTTATACACAATAGAATTTAATATTGCAAGCTGCTTCTATACCCTGCTGTTAAGATGCAATTTGTTCTTTGTGTTTCATCTGTAAAGGGTTGGTGACGTTCATTTCTAATGCTCAAATTAGAGAACAAGCTCAGAAGTGAAGTTTATAATTAGCCTAGCAATTTGATAAACATCAAAGAATTAGAAGCAGACACTTTTTAAAACCAATTATCAAAAGAAATTCTAAAATGTATATGGGCTTGGATGACCAACCATTCTTGCATTCATAGTGAGTGCTTCTGAAATGATAAACAAGAGAAATATCTGCACTTCAAAAGAGCCTCAATTTCAGGGGGAAAAAAAATGTAATTTTACAATAACTTTGTAGAAACTTTTAATTATGTGGAAAATATTGCTTAATGTAGTCACAATGACAAGAATGGGAAGAAATGAAGATACAGAAATAAAAAGCAAATAACAAAAACAAAAAAGCACAATAAAACAAAACTATTTTCATCATTTTAAAGTGAAAGAATGAATGAAATTTCAAGAGGAATAGAGATTAAAAAAATTAATTATATCTTAGAAGATCTGAATGAGTCAAGAGGAGTTTTTCATTTAGCTGAAACCTTAGAAGCCTTAATGCAATTTCCATATTTAGAATCTTTGTGTCACGTTTTGTTTTAGCCACAGCAAAGGGAACTTTCTGGAAATTCTCTATACTTTGATCACTAGACATGAAATGAGAAAGTAAATGCATGAAACAAAGTTTGCTCATCAGGTGACAAACTATGTCATTTGATTCCATGTCATTAAGTCCCTTGGGCTTGCACTGTATACCAAGAGAAGCCAAGCACAATTCATTAATTTGTAATTTATTACTTGTCCAGATTTTTGCTGACAGTCTGAAAGAAGCTATAGAAGACCCTTTGAAGTCTGTGAAGTTTTAAGGAATAATCACTTGAAGCTCTGCTTCCCCATTGTGTTGTCCCCTTTCTTTACAGAGAGGTTTGCAAGGAAAAAAAGAAAAAAGAAAAAAAACCCTACAGTTCCAAATTTACAGTGTGCTGTGGTGCTATTCAATGTCTTTATGCTCAGACACTGGTGTGTGGGTTGGCAAGTTATGTGTGTTTTTTGAGAGGAGGATGGGCAATGTACTACTGCAACATACAAATAGCAAACTCCTTACCTGATGTGTGTTACATGTAGCCTGATGTGGCATACAGCTGGAGCTGTGACTGAGATCTTCAGGCCCATGGCTTTACATGATTTGCCCAGGGATGTACAAATAAATGTATTTGGATCCTGCGCTGCCTCATACCCAGTTTGTATTCTGAGATTTTTTTTCTACCTCACTTATTAGTCGTACTCTGAGCACACACTCAGAAAGCACATTCTGAAGGTAAGAACCGTAATTTAAACTAAGGCAAAAGTACTCAAGTAATCTTTATTTCCCCATTGAATGCTTGTTAATATTGTTAATATTGTTAAAATCAATCTCATCAAGAGAAGTCACAAAGATTTGCTACTTTTGGCATTTAAAACCTAAATTCAGATTTTCAAAATCCTGCAATACTTTGATACCTGCACTCCTGTCTTTCCCAGTCACCTATATTTTTGGCAGTGGGCATAGATACCCAAGTCATTATGTTTCTGGTGCCTTAGACCTCAAAGGTACTGCAGCAATCACAAAATAACTGTCCCCAGCCTACACTCCCTGCAGGGTCAAGTCCAGCCTCAGAGGTCAGCAGTCAGGGATGATGTGTCCAAAACAGATAGCTCTGCATTTTCCCCTTCAGTTGAATTAAATGATAAATTCATCTTCTACTTTTGGTTCTCATTCTGGCTTGAAGAAGAAATGTGCTTCCAGCTGTCTCATATATCCCTAAGAAAATTAAATATTTACTAGGCCAAATCAAGACAGAGATTTGCTATGCAACTCATCTGCAGATGTTTCTCCTAGGCAGCAGGAGATTGCAGCATGAGCCCATTTGGCAACTAATATTTAATTAGCTGTAGCTGTGAGAGGAGAAACCAAGAGAGCCCCATTTCAGAATAACCTACAGCTCATGAGTTCTGGCACAAGCTCAACAGGTAGGAGGCATCAGCACAAGTTTACACTGCTTTTTACATCTTGAAGAGTTAAAAAATGAACCTAGCTTTGCACCAGCTTTTAGATTTGAAGTGCTGCCTCTGCAGCAAAATCTGGCAAGATGACAGTCTGGGAAATTTTACTGACTTTTTAACACAACCCCTTTGTAGCAGTCTGACATCTGCCTTCTTCTCCCTGGGTGCTGTGTAGGAAGCTCAGGCACTTAACTCAGATTTGTTGAACCTGTGAGATAACTGAAAGCCTAACGGGCAGTGCTGAGTTTAAACCTCCTTTGTAGGTCTTGCAGAAAATACTTGTCCTCAGATGTTTTTCCCTTGGGAGAGCTTGGCAGTTTCTGCAGCAATGAAGACAAGTCCACAGGTTTCCTTAAACAAAGGAATAATAGTAAGATGCTTCCTTTCTGCCATTTATTTCCTGACATCCCTTCAACCACTAACCTGAGTTGTCTCTGCTGAATACATTAACATTATAATAGGTCTTAGGGTCACAACCAGAGACCGACTATACAGAGACATGGAACGAACATCCTGTTGGCAGGCTTTTATATTCCCAGCAGGAAAGAGACAAAGATGGTACTGCAATGACATTTACGTATACTATACACAGACAGGAGCCGTACACAGCAACTCTAGAAAAAATGAAGGTGTGATACCCACTGGTATCTACAGAATTTTTTTAGCAGAAATATGTGTATGCTCAGAAAATTAACCCGAGCATACACAACAGATGCTGAAGGCACCAAAATGCCTAAGCAGGTGATGTATTTTTAAGATATAAGTACAGAACATTCTTTTGTCCCAAAAGCTGGATGTTCAGCAATCCATACAAATCACTTTATTCCTCCACAACAAAGCTGCATGTGACACAGAAACCACAACCTGCAAATGAAAGCAGGAAAACTGGGAGGAAAGAGAATGTAAAGATAGCACGTGCTGATTTTAATATAGCAGCACAAAAGAGATTTGTAACCGCTCCAGTGCTTTGGTGATGAAAGTCTATAGTGTTCCTAGCTGTTTCTACAACTTCTTTAAGAAGTTAGTCTGCTAAACAAGCAAATGGACAGAACCTGGTGAAAGCTCACAGTTGCACAAACCAATGATCAAACTAGCGAGATTAATGCTAAAGTTCTCTTCTTGCCAAAACCTCAGGATATGACCCAATATTGGGAGTATGGATGTACCTTTGGGGTACACAGAATTATGAATTTCAGTTGCTTTATTCAGTTTGCGAGTGCAGTGGTACAGAGAATAAATAATAATAATAAAAATGATTAAAAAAAATAATTTATTTGGGAAACAATATATTGACTGGTAGCAGGAAGTTGTGATTTTATAACCATGAAGAATGACACCGAGGTAGAGGTCAAGCACAGCATTTAGAAGTGAGACTGCAACTTGGTCAGCAGCACGTATGATAAAACTTTATAAAAAAGCAATTAGCTTGTCACTTTATCAATTTATTTATTTAATTCCTTTTCCACAAAGCTGTCTGGGTCAAGCTATATGACCTTTGCATTCAATTGCCTTCCAAAGTAAATATAACACTTTCTTTGAGAAATTAAAGAAAGAGGAAGCTACATCTGAGTGGAAAATGATACCCTTGCCTTTTCTACCTAACTCTGAGTATTTTAGGCTCCAAGTATAGTGTTTTTCAATACTGATTTAAATGAAATTCTAATCGTTCATATTGTTAAGTACAAATGGACATCCAATAACCAGAGCAACATGGAAACTGTAGATACTCAGCACTTGTCTATGATTCATTAACTTCAAAATGGCAAGGATGGTTTCAGTTCCATTTGCAAATACAATGGCTTTAGCAGAATCCAAAAGAACAACGCGGACAGCAACCAGGGGTCCCACCCACTTCCTAGAAGGCATGAGTTTGAATTTGGAAAGTCTCATCAAAGGTAAACTATTGGCTACTAGTGTCTTTTGGAGAAGAAATATAGAGTAATCTAAAGTCGAACACTTTGTGAACTGCAAAGTGCATTTTGAGTCATAAAGGAGGTTCTGGGATTCTAGAAAAAATCCTTTTGTTGGATAGGACTGTAACTTTGGGCTAGCACTTCGTAGGTACAAAGGCCAGCATTTTACGTAACTCCCCAAAAACTGTCATGATGAGTGATCATCCGTTTGTTCTCACCACAGGGAGATTGCTTGTTGGAAGTTGTTTCTTTGACCATAACCTAAAAAGAGGTACTTCATAGAAGAGCACTTGTCTCTTGGGAAGTTTTATTCAGTTTTTGGATTCTTATCCTAATCTTAAAATTTGGGTTTGTTTTTTATTCCCTGTCCATACCACTGCTACCTGAAGGATAAGCTTCCATGAAATTCTGATGGTAGCTCCAAGGATCTACATATGTTTGTATCACCTTTGCAAATATCAAAAAGACAGCACAGAGGTAGAATCACTTTATAAGTCTCTTGTTTAGTAAAGAAAAAGGACTACACTTAAATATTTCAATAGGAGATTCACATTAGTGCTCATTGCTAAGTCCATTACATCAAGCAAAATAGAAGTAGTCTTTACTAGCTGTATCATACGTGAATCTAGGTTCCCAATAGGCACACTTTTGGGGGCAAATCAATGGTAAAGGTATTTGGATAGATTATTTTATTTTCAGAATACACTAGTGACTTTACAAGGATAGAATTTTCCCAGGAGTTTGGAATGTATGAGTCTATTCTAATTGGAAACATAAAAGATAAAATAGAGAGAAGAGAAGGATTACACTTGCAAAATAAGAAGGATCTGTTTGTGTCGGAATCCAGTTTTTGGCCATTGTTAGCAAATGTCATTTTCTTCTTGTAGACATACAAGAACTTGTTCAGAAATACTAAACTTTCCATAGTGCTGGAAATGGTCAAATATTTTAGAAATTGTTTTGTTTTAATTTATTTGTCTCATATCTACTGAAAGCAACGCAATATTGAGAATGTATCCTCCCCCTACTCATGAACGCAATTGGTGTTCGAGCCAAAAGAGAAAAACTGAATATTCTCTGTGCATTTAGGCAAAATTATAAGCACTGAAATTACTATGGGGGAATATGTTGCAGTAGAGATATAAGAAATCTTTCCAAGTAGTCCAGCCTGAGCCTGCATGAAGTTGGTCTCGGTAGACTTTCCTCTGTGACCAAGCTGCAAGAAGACATTTTAGGCTGGCAACACTCTGAATTGAAAAGTTTTCTTCAAGGCAGAGGTTTCTCTTTCTTTTCAGGGAAACTTACTCTGAGAATAGCAAATGGAGTGAGTACTAAAGTTTGGTGAATACATCTTGAAGGGCTTTTTCCTCCACTGATATATAAAAGATTTTGTCCCATTTAGACTGAATATAAAGGACAATTTCCTGAACAGAGAAACGGTTGTGGAATTTTGACAGACATTTAGTAGAAGCTAGTATATTGGACGGAAGTGCTGTTGTGAAAATTAGATGCAAATGCCTGGATTAAGAATAATTTTGTTGAAAGCAAGCCCAGTCTAACACAACTTGGCATATATAAGGACCTCTATAAGATTCCCCTGTGGAATAAGACTTTCCATCTTTTTAGCTAAAGACCTGGCCATTGGGTGAAGATATGATTACCCTATCCCACTCTTAAATTTCAGGGTATCAGGTGAGGGATCCTGAGAACTGCTGAGACTTTGTTTCTGTGTCCAGCTCTGGGCTCCCCAGCATGAGTGACATGGACATAGGTGGAGCAAATCCAGCACAGGGCCATAAAGATGATTAAGTCTTGGAGCATCTATTATACAAGGAGAAGCTGAGAGAGCTGGGCTTCTTCTGCCTCCAGAAGAAAAGGCTCAGGGGGATCTTACTGGCATGTATAAGTACTTGATGATGGGAGTTACACAGTTCTCAGTGGTGCCCAGTGAACAGAAAAGAGGCAAGGGGCACAAACTGAAATACAAGAATGAGGTGATCTGCAGCGTTCCCTACCAACCTCAATGCTTCTGTCATTCTGTGATTCTGTGTCCTACTAATGGTGTAGCTATTGAATGTCCAATTCAAGCTTTTAAGCAACAAATGTCCAAGCACTAGAAGTCAAAAATGGAGTCAAAAAGGAGTAGGCACTGGCAAATAAATGGCCAAAGGGGTGGGATGCAGGGGAGCCCTTTCATCTCAGGCTCCAAGACTTTTGGCAAACAGATTAAATATCATGTTTAGCTCAAGATGCCATCTGCTGGTGCATGCATCACAGCCCTAACCTGTGCCTATGACTGGAATATAGCAAAAGCAGAAATTTACATGTGATTCAGTCAGTAACAAAGGAAAGCAAAAAATAAAATTCTTTCTCCCAGTCCCTCAAAGAGCTTTTAATGAAAATGTTCACACCAGGTGTAGGCCTTGCTTAGACACGTCCTGTGGCCCACGCTGTGCACAATAATAATAGAAGCCACGTAAAAACACACCATATTCCAGTTTTTGTTAAGTGGTCCAGGTTCACTAAAATCAATAAGGATGTAACTAAAGCATTATCACAGTTCTTGTAGCAAGTAGGGACCACATGTTGCACCATGGTACGAACATGAAAGGTATAGAAGAATTTAGGAGCTTACTTTTAACTTGTAGGCACAAGCAATGAAGCCATGAGATTTTCATCAGCTCGTCTGTTTTACATGTGCCATGCACATCATTTGCTTATTTTGGGAACAGTTTATTTCTTTGTCTGATCTACTGTAAATGTTAATGCATGTAAATGCTAATCGAGATTCTTGCTCTGGTTTCCCACCTCACCTAATTGTGTTGCATTAGAGCTCGTTTGAAAGTTTGCATTCAGAAACACAAATGGGATCATATCACATTTCCCTTGTCTCAGCATGGTGGCAGCTGTGCTACAGAGAAAGAATGGAAACTAACAGTAACAGGGCCAATATCTCAGTGAATCCAAATCCCCTTTTTACGTAAATAAGTGTCCTGCACAGCTACTTGGAAATTGTCGCAGACCTCACTCCAAAGTGCTTAATAAAAAATTCTATTACTTTTCAGCAAACAATAAGGGATTTGCAATGACCGCGGTGTTTAGGGGAATGTGGGGTATGCAGGAGTCTGATTATTGAAATATAGTTTATTACAAATACCATCACCAGACTTGGGCAGGGGGAAATACGAATTTCCTCCTGCTGCTACAATTTGGCTTGGCTGGTATTGAAAGCTAAGGAGTGGCCCCACTAACTACTGAGTGGTCCTCAGTGCAATATTTGGATTTGATACAAGTAGGCATTCCTGAAACACAAGAAAACAAAAATATAAAATTTACTATTTAGCTAAGTGTCTCACAGTTTTAGTGTGTGACCACTTCTGTCTGTGCTATTTCAGCAGATACTAGGGCTGACACTCTAGTGCAGACTTATTCATATACAATTTTTTTTTTCACTGCCTCAAGTCGGTATCCCCAGGAGCTTTACTTGGGCATAGTTTTTAACCTTTTCTAAAAAGAAAAGAAGAATAAAAAGCCTCTTCAAAGAAATAAAATGTTTCTTTCATCTTTAAGTTTTTCTCAAGCTTTTCAGTGCATTAATGTGACTGCAAAGAAATACCTATTAAAACTACCTAAATATTTGGCTCTTCTCTGCATAGAATATGTATAACATTTAATTGATAAAAATTATCACAAATACTGCTGGTCAGAAATTGTTTAAGATAAGAAAGCTTAATAAAAGCTGAAACATTTGCAGAAAATCCATAGTGAAAATCTTCTAGTTTCCCAGGTGAAAATGCCCTGAGTTTCTGAAAGCTCTTGTGGGAGGTCTAATGGGGAGCTCAGCTTCCCAGGACTGAAGGCTTGACGATAGATCCTGCTACATGGAAGAGAGACAGTAACTCCAGCTTTCCTGAGGCTGAGGCAGGAGCGCTGTCTCCAAACCCTCAGCATAACTCTCTCCAAAACCCCTGTTGCCCAGGCTTGCTTAGTTAGACTTGCCAGAGCTGAAGACAAGACAACTATCACTTGCATGGACTTGGAAACCCTGTTCAGTTTTTGTTATTTTAAACAACCTGCTCTGTGTTTTTCTTTGTTCCACGGAGAATTTCAAATATCCATTTTTTAGTTTCTGAGCAGAATCTCTAAATGATGAGTAGTTCATGCTTTCCCATGACAGACGTGGAAATAAGAGCTCAGATGTGTTAAGAAATATACCCTGAAAGACTGCTGCTAAAATACATGGGATTTTGGAGCCTAAACATCGCTTCAAATTTGGACCTCACATATGATAATTCCATCTTCACTGTTTTTCCCAAAGTACTTATCTGGCTACCAAGAGGCAAATTTGCCATTTTACGTGTTTTAATGTTACTCAGTGAGATTGTCTCTAACGCATTCCAAGACAAAATCTATTAGACTATTGGTAATTTTATTAATGATGGAACTGAGGAATGCGAAAGTACCAGGAGTTCCAGATGCAGGGTTTACCCTTTTTTCTTCTACTGCTCCTCCATTGACAAACACTCTTTGTCTTCATTTGTAATTCTGTGTTATAACACACTGAGGTTATTTTACAGTTTTCTTTACATCCTGGACTATTGGCAGAAAAGAAGCCTCAAGAAGGGGACAGCATCATAGAATCACAGAATCACTAAGGTTGGAAAAGATCTCCAGGATCATCTGGTCCAACCATCACCCTAGTACCAATGTCACCCACCAAACCATGTCCCTAAGCACCACATCCAACCTGTCCTTAAACACTCCCAGGGACGATGACTCCAACACTTCCCTGGGCAACCCATTCCAATGCCTGACAACTCTTTCTGAGAAGTCTTCTCACTTCAATTCTCCACTAAGACAAAGATCAAATGAGACTTCTTAGTCAGGTATGATGCTCATGAAACTTTCCAACAAGCCAATTTGAACCTGTTCTTGTGTTATGCAGAGGTTCCTGGCATGCCAAACTGATTTGGCTTTAAATTAAGCAAACTGTCTGTGAATCAATTTGTGGGGAAGAACAAAACAACAACAACAACAAAATGTACTAGGTATTTCCACTGATCTCTATTAGATCCAAGGAAAAAGGATGAGCAGAAACAAATCCATGCTGAAAAGAGGAACTGAAAGGGAGCTGTTCTGCAGGAAGGTGAAGGTGTAATAACCCCAATATGATAATTGCCATAGTCCTGTTGATTAGCTGTAATTTACAAATTCAGAGATTAAGGAGACCTACACTGTTAAATAGCCTCCATCTTTGCTATAAATCAGCTTCCCTGTTTACTATAAACATAACCTGACTGGGGAATCAGCGATGACAATGATGAAAGAATTACTTCTGCTCCCCTGAGAAGCTTGGCAGCTTTCCTATTGCTAATGCTTTCTCTTTGCATCTCCTAACAGTTCAAGCCTATTTACTGCAATCTTCATTGTGGGTCCTGAATACTTTCTGTCTTTAGTCTCTTTGTAAGCCTGACATTGAGTAATAGCTTTCTGAAAATGCCTTGAAGTCCATTTTAAATGTGACAAAATGGTCTGTAACAGAATAGGTAGATGTACAAACCCCTCGGGATTTATATAAAAACCCCTGAAGAAGGGATGGAAACTAATTGCTGTCTATATTCACCTACTGTGTTAAACATTTTTCATGGAGACAATACCAATGTATTTTTTACTATGGAGCTGCAGCTTTTCTCACAAGAATGTCAATCAATTAAAGGTGAAGATGTTACTCAGATAAAGAAAAAGTCCAGAAAAGAATGTCCCATATGGGAACACTTTCAGGTACACTACTATTTTCCAGGACATTTCAGAACTTCATGGAAGATCCTGCCATGTGTAGATGATCTTTACAGACCCAGACACTGAATGAGAGGTGTAATGAAGTCTCTGGGAAAGATGGTAAACAACTAAAAAGATCAAAGAAAATATCTCTCATGATAGCAAATACTTTTGTCTACATAAATCTAACTATAATTTGTATGCTAAATTATACTTGGAATTTTCTCCCACAGTTATAAGTGCCTAGAGTTGGTAGCCGTCAGTACAAGATGAAAGAATAGTCTCTTAAATAACTCTTTTTACAGTAACCAGCTTCCTAGGACCAGCTAGAAACAACTGAGAAAAAAAAATGCTTTTAGGATGAAAAACTTATCGTACAAACAATTGCCAAAAATGTTACGTTTAGATGACTATCTTTTTCTTTCTCCTTTAGAATAGAGCCAAAACTGAAAATCTTCATTGAGACACATTTTATGTTTTGTTTTGCTCATTATACAGAATCTGTGCATGCTGTCCAGATGCTTTGTCCAGGACTGAACAGGGATAAGGATGCCATGGCAGTTCTTGCCACGGGTAAGTGTATTGCCAGCATGTTATGACAATGGAGCTGAGCATGCAATGAAGAAACAGTGACTTGGACAAACATTCATAATGAAATATATCAGGATCCTGAATAAGTCACTCATTGTAGCAGTTGGGATGATATTAGTGATGGAAACTATGGTGACACTCAGACGACCATAGTGGAAAAAGGTTTCATGAGTTGTAAAATAATGTAACAAACAGTGACCAGTGAGAGAACTACCCATCACTATATGCTCTGTCAGTATCACTCTTGAAGCTGCCTGCATGGGATTTGTTCAGTTACTTTCCACCACATTGGCTTTCCTATGACTCTTGCTGGTTTTGGTCACCCACAAACCATCATGCATTGCGCATCAGATACAAACTCCCATCCATCGGGAGTGTGGTCACTACCTGCAGCAGGTATGGGCCCATCACCAAATATTGTTTTCTTGACCTGCGCAATAAAAAAAGATGTGAATATGGACCAGTCTCCCTACCATAGTGAGTAATGACTCATAGATGTTTTTGTAAAGGAAACAAGTACAGAAAGAAAATCAACCTGACACCCTTCACTCAAACAAATCCTTTATTGCAACCAGGCACATGCATACTCTCTATTTTTCAGACTAAAGACTGCAGGGTGTAGCCTGAGATGCTCAGATTTTTTTCATAACTGTTCTGCTTTATATTTCATTCAGCTTAACTCTATTATTTTTACAGTCTACCAAATACATTGCAGGGGTATAACAACCCTTTTCAATGTCTTCTGTTTATCCTTGAGGCAGTTCCCTCCTGCCTGTTTCTAAACTGCTTTGAGTAATGTGGTTATTCAAAAAATAAATAAGTTTCTCTGAAATGCATCCAAATGTGATCCTCCCTGAAATGTTATTTAAATTCTATACTACATCTTTGGCTCAGAGGTTTGGGGATTTTTTTTTTTTTAATTCCTGTCTTTCTAGTCTTTTGGTCATGGCTGAACTTTCCAGGAATAAAACTTTCAAGAGTGTTGTACATGATACCATGAAATTCTGCAACAGAAATGACACAAACTTTTATCCACCTGCTGGAGTTAGATTATTTCAAGAAATATATTCTGCTCAAAGTACCAGTCATGTTCCTCTGCTGTATGCAGCTCTGAAGCAGTCAAGGCTTTCATTGCTTTGCATTTGAGTCTTATGCTGTTTCTCTGTATGCTGTACTACCAGCAGTGAGAACCTGTCAGCCTGAATTACTTTAATTCTGAGTCATTATAAAGAAGAGGCGAGAAGAAAGTCTTGTTAGGAAATAGCATTTTTTACTTTTCCCCATAACCACCTTTATTATATGTTGAGAAAAAAAAATCTATGAAGGCATTTGCTTTCAGAGATACTCTGAAATTGGCTGAAAAATAAAAAAGGCATGAAAATCAGAACAACTTCATAGCTTCCCAGCTGCATCCACTGAATTTCATGATCAAAACATCGCTAATTTCAACCACAGAAATAAAATAAATTAATAAGTAAATTCAGGCACAGCTCATTGTGTGATTCAGCTGAAACGTAGCAGTTCCCAGGAAAACAAAATTTCAGTTAGCTGACTGCCCTCTTTTGATTCTTCTCCTACAGCCACACATTTTTCTGTGACCACAGTTGCTGTACTCCACAGACCCAACACCCTTCTCCACAAGCCTTTTTAGTAAGTTAAACTTCCACAATCCTAAGTTTCTAACGGTTTTGTTCACAGAGCTGAAATGCCCAGGGCAACAGGATCTTGCACTGACCACACAGTTTAGACAAACCTGCTGGGCAAATGGGCATCACCAGAAGGACTGAGGTTAGAAGAAAGGGTCTGCTACTCAGCAGTGTATTGCAAATACAGTTATGGCCTTGGCTTGGGAAGGAAAAGCATGACATGCAGCAAAATAATTCACAAGAGGCAAAAAATTGGAACACAGGTGGCTCCCCTTGCCCCTCAGGCAGAACTTCTGTGCCGGGCGGGTACCAGAGCACTGGCACAGGCTGCCCAGACCCTGGGGGACTCCTCCTTGGAGAGCTTCAACAGCCGCCTGGACGTGGGGCTGGGCACCCTGCTTGAGCTGGGGCTTGGACCAGGTGGCCTCCAGAGGTGCCTTCCTTCCAACTTCAACCAGTCTGTTATTCCAGGATGAGAGGACAGAAACCTATGCAGGAGAAGTGAATGGTGTTTTAGGTGACTTAACTCAGTAGCTCCTCTATTTTACACTTCTGTGTAATAGCAACTGAAACTATTTAACAATGAAGGGTCTGTGAATTAATTTCCAACATCTTTTTAAAAATAATTAAGCTGAAATTGGAGAAAGCATGCAGAGATGTCAGGATGAGATTCCAAGTGCTGTATCACAGCGCCACAGCTGCTGAGAAAGTTGATTTTACGTGCTAGAGGACGGAAGCTGGTGATAACGAAGATGGTGTCCACTGGCAGTTTGCCTTTCTTTCTAGCGGTAGTTACACAGGAGGCCTTTTGCACTGTGGGATAATATCTGACAGGAAAGTGTGGTTACTGATGGAGAAAATGGTATGTGTCCAACCAGAAAGGATTTATCCATCTGTTGTCAACTGCTAATAAATATCTGATTATAATGGATATGGCCTAAAACTATTTTAAATTTTCAATTAAACATTCCACTGCACAAGATCTTCTTGGGACTTCTCCTCAACCTTTTATTTTTTTTAATGTAGAAAGATTTCTTGTAAAATATCTTTTAATTTGTTAATTCCTAAAAGAAAAGGAAAAAAAAAAAGACATTCTGACTATGGGATAATCAGCTGTAATCCAATTACGATCAACTTTTAATAACCCTTTATGAAAAGAAATTTTTAAAAAAGTAATAGAGGAAAAGCTGTGAGGTTAATGAGAAGGTCAACATGCAATTTCACATTGAACTGCTGCTCCAGTGTTTAGAGAAGAATGAGCAGTGAACTTATATTGCTTTTGGCCCAGAGAGTTAGACTTATCACAGAATGGGAATGATCCCAGATAACACAGCAAGATTTTTAATAGAGTTCTGTGCATGGCTGGGTCAGGGCCCTGAGAACTTAGTCATTTCTGTATGATTAATAAGCACCAATTTAATGGCCAGAAGGGACCAACAGATCAATCAGTCTGACTTCTTGCAAAATAAAGCTCATGAGATTTGATCCACTTGTCCTGCATCACTTCCAGAAACACATCTAGTCTTAATCTGCAGATAGCCAAAGATGGAAAATCTGCTGCCTCCTCTGGGAGTTTGTCTCACTGTTAAAAATGTATGTCCTGCTGGCAATTTGAATACCTCTAGTTTTATTTTTTCCAGCTGTAGGTTCTGGCTAATCTTTTTCCTCCTGAGTTAAAGGACTCTCTTGTATTTGGGGGTTTCTCCTCACCAAGCTAATCAATACTGATAAGTTTTCTTATAAAACTTATAAGTTCTTATAAAAAAAAAATATAAATTTTCTTTCTCAGGTTTCTGTCCTGTTTTAGCTGGGATAGACTTAATTTTCTTCAGACTAACTGGTATGGTTCTGTGTTTTGGATATAGGATGAAAATAATGTTGATAACACCAATGTTTTAGTTGTTACTGAGAGTGCTTACGCTGAGTAAAGGACTTTTGGCTTCTCATGCTGCCCTACCAACAAGGAGCCTGGGGGTGCACAAGAAGAAGGGAGGGGACAGAGCCAGGCCAGCAGACCCAGACTGGCCAAAGGGATATCCCATACCATGTGGCATCATTCTCAGCAATAAAACTCGGTGGAAAAGGAAGAGTTGGCCCGGGCTGGGGGCTGCTGTTGGCTGGGGACTAGCTTGGCATTGGTCAGTGGGTGGTGACAAATTTAATCACGTTATTATTATTATTATTATTATTATTATTATCATTGTTGTTGTTGCTGCTGCTGCTGCTGCTGCTGGTTGCTTCCCTTTCCTATTAAACTGTCCTTATCTGAAACCATGATTTCTCACACATTTACTTTTTTTTTTTTTTTTTTATTCTATCCCCCATCACACTGCAGGGGAGTGAGTAACCAGCTGTGTGGTGCTGAGCTGCCTGCTGGGTTAAGCCACACAAATTCTTTTTGACAAGAATCTACAGTATAAGGTTTTTCTCTCAGCCCTCAGATGTTTCTTGTAGCTCATTTCTGTATTTCTCCAACATTGTCCCAGGCAATGATCATAGAATCACAGAATCATAGAATGGTTTAGGTTGCAGGGAACTTAAATATCATCTAATTCTAACCCCTCTGCCATGGGCAGGGACACCTCCCTCCAGACCAGGTTGCTCAAAGCCCCATCCGACCTGGCCTTAAACAGTTCCAGGGATGGGGCATCCACAATGATGTATAATGTGGAAACCTGACCAGAAATATCCCAAACATATGCATCTAGACATATGCATACTCAGTGTTATAATGAATGTAGCATTACATATCTGAAAATCTTTTATCTTTCTGCCTTCGTGTGGCTAAGTGCTATACATCTGGCTTTCCAATGCTTAATAAAATTAAATAAACTACTGCATTATTTCAACTCAACTAGCAATTTAGAGATGTAATGGTATGCATTTACTCATTTGCATTGCACTTGTGACGTGGTACCAGACAATTATCCTAATGAATATCAATTTTGATTTAGACCTCTGCCTGCCACCTTGGCTGTTCAACTTGAATTTACTGATCGTATTAGCTTCCTCACAGATAAGAGGCTGTTTAACAGAGGCTGTACTTTCTCATTTACAGGTGACTTCTGACACTGCAATCACAGTTTTCATTGTAAGAGGCAAACTGTAGCTCACAGTGACGCTGATGGTGAACTGAATTTTGCTACCTTTTGTGCATGCTTGCACCAGATTTTAAATACTTCCCAGATCTGAATGTAATTGATAGACAAATCCTATGTGTCCCACAAAACCTCCTTCTTGACTTGTTCTGATCTTCCAGAAATGGTCTCAGCTTCCAAAAGAACACATTATTCTCACTATTGCTTTGTCATGGTCTGGGTGACAATTATGGGTAACATTTTATACAAATGTGTTTGGTCTGCCTGTATTTTGTGAAAATTAGGCAATCGGAATCCATTTCTTTCCCCTCTGCAATTTTCTCACAGGGTTCATCAAAGCCCATTGTCTCCTCACTAAAGAGGACCCTTTTCTTTTAAGCTCTGTGAGTGCGTACCAAAAAGGTGATAGACAGGGAAGGATCAAAAAGAGTAATAGTCACAGGCTTGGTAACTGTTTGTAGGGAAGAGTGAACAGGAGTTTCATAGTATGAGAGAGACAAATTATCCATACAAAACCATTCTGGAGACTTAAAGTCAAGGTGAAGTTATTGAAATGGGCAGCTGGTTACCTCATCCCAGCCGACTGTTTTCTTAAGGTTCTTGTTTTTTATTTTTGTCCTAATTTAGACATCCACCTCTAAAGTTCCAAAATCTAAGATTGTCTTACCATCCTTAAAGTTGACAAAAAGAGGTAAACAATTTCAAGGTAACTCATGTTAAGTCAGGTATCTAAGGTGAGTTACTTTTTGACATGAATATTTCCCTCCAATAAATAGAAAGGGATCTGGGATAACTAACCTGGACTTACATGACACATTTTTGTGTGCATAAGTTAGGGAAGAGGAATCTGATCTTCTGCTTCCCATGCTGTTTCAAATTTATTTTTGGATATATGTTAGCAAATAAAGACTGGATTTGGATCACTGTATCTCAGCACCCATAAGATCCACAGGAGCTTGCTACACATTGTGAGCATCTCCATTGTACTTCCAGTTCCTGTTTGTGGTCAGTGGTCTCCTGATTCTGGTCAAGAGCAATTTATAATTGCAGAAAATTTAGAAATCTGTAGAAAATCAACAAATCATTGAACAAAGTTTCCACTGCATCTTTCTCAAACCCAAGGATTCATGGGTTTTACCCCACTAATGACAGAATGTAGATCAGACCTATGAATCATATACTTACCTGGTCATTCTGTAGAAAAGACTGAACACAGTCATTTTATGAAGTCTTTCATCTGTAGGTTGTTGGTTGGTCTTGACAACTGGGCATCTTGTCTGGAAGATTTAGAGAAGAGATTCATGCCCCTTTCTTCATATTACCACTGGATGAATGCATAAATAGCCTATAGGAGTGGCAAGCTATCTCATTTCTAATGGAAAAATCTGTCTGATATTCCTGATTCTTAATTATCTAACCACAGGCTTTCTGGGGGTGTTCCAGCCTTTATCATTACTATGTCCCAAACTGTTTGTCCTTATCAGGTTAGGTTACAGTGATTTAAATGAGGAAGTCATGATCTCACATAGCAGTTATAAAGCAAACTGAATGTTGCAGAGGGATTACAATCAACTGAGCATCTAAAAAATAAAACGGAAGCTGCAATCTGTCAGAACAACAAACCTCAAAATGTCATTTCATGTATGTGTGATGGTGATATCATGTCCATGTGTTCAGATGATCTAAGAAAGTTGCCCTTGGCTCTCCATGGGTAGCAGAGATGTATAAGCATTTCTACACAATGATTTATCCCTTCCTAAAATAAGTGAAATAAATCATTTTCTGATGCTTGTCTGTTTTGATAGCTACAAGGGGAACCTTGATAAATAGGTTACAGAAGGCAGATGACTTGGTCGACAAGTAAAATGTAAGATGAACCTTATCTAATATTTGATTGTAAACCATAAGAATGGAAGAGTAACCACACTGGGTGAGATCAAAAGCAGTCTGTATGCAGTGATGCTTAAATGTAGCTGTCTGCTGAAGAGTACAAGAACAACTGAAAAGTGATAGTTCTCTGCTTTGTGATAGTTCTCCCAACCTCTAGACGTCTCAAGATAGCCATGGTTACTGTCTGCCGTATCCATATAATATTAATAAAAATGTAGAACTATTTAAGAATATTTAATGGATTTCTACTTCATGAACCTGTCAAGTCTTCCCTTGATTCCCGGTAAAATTTTGCAACTACAGCTCCCTGTGTATTTCTACATCTTAGCTAGGTATTACGTGATATTATACCCCTTCTTTTTTGAAATTGCATCTTTAGAGACACTCACACCCTATCCATCCACCTCATGCCACTCATAACTTCACTGATCGATAACTGATCCCTCATTAACTGTCTCTCTTGTAGTCAGAAAAGTCCTACCCTATTCAACTGTTCCTTGTTTAGGATTTACTTTTATTCTGCACAATTGCCTTTAATTCAAGAGAACGTGAAGTCTGATGTCTCGTTTTTTTTTCCTTATCATTGTCATGTGGTCAGCCCAATACCCCTCAGATGACTCCTGTTTGGGAGAGTTATTCCCTCAAGACATCAGTTTCAAATGCTGGAATTAATACTGAATGGTCTCCTGAATGAGAACAGGCAGGCAACACAGAAGTACATACAGAACTTTTTAAAGGTTATCTGAGATTTTCTGAGCAGGCAAATACTGCTATGAATATTTACAATAAAATCTTAAGATTTATATGAGCTGTCTTGTTGAAGTACCTATCTATATAATTATTGCATCACTTTTTAGAAATGCCTTTTTCATGAAGAGTAATGAAGTAAAATAACTTTGTGAAATTATGCTGTTCTAAATTAAATACTGGGATAGATGTCTTTTTTGTTGTTTTTGTTGTTTTGTTGTTGTTGTTGTTTTGAAAAATAAAACTCCAAAAGTTTCATATTAAAATTTTACCAAAAATAAAGTATGCATTTATGATACACACACATTTCCATAGAGGAAATGCTACTAATTACGTCAGGAAAAATCAAACAACTATATATATATCATTTGCAAGTCACTTTTTTTTTTTTTTTCCTTAATATAATCACTCGCTGTTTCATAATGGATTTTCTTATTGAGATGTTTTGTGGTAAGAATTTCAAAAGTCCTGCACACCCAAACTCCTTGCAAGCTGAAGTCAGCAGCAGAACCTGCTAATTTCAGGGAGAACATATTGCACTCAATGCGAAGCAGTTTAGCTACTGATTTTTACATATTTACCTCTTTTGCCTGTCTATATCTTATTTGTCCTCTTGTTTTCTCACTTGTTTCACCCTAAAAGTACTCAGAAGTACCCATAACTCAAAGAATTGCTTACGCTAAGCTACATTCATGGACACGACACTGTAACGTGTCTGGATTATGCTAAACTAAGGCTTTTGGCATTGAGCTCCCAAGCACAGGAATTCCCTTTATCTGTATCTGTATCTATCTGTATCTGTATCTTGTTACAGGTGGCATCCCATCAGAATGCCATCCTCAGCTCACAATTGCACAATCCTTTTGAGTGAGCACATTGGAGAATGGTTATTTTGTAGAATTTTGCTACAAGTCTGGACAAAATTTTGCCTTTGAAACTCAAAGGATGCTCATCCACATAAACTATAAGTTATTTACCCAGAACAATCTTGTTGAAAACATCCCATTTTATTGTACATTCCTGTTTTTTACCATAAAAAAATATTTTTTTCTTGACAGACTAATTTTCTAAAGCGGCTAGAAGACTTGGAACCAAAGAGAAAGGCAATTCAAAACAAACTAGAAATCCCATTAAATAATACTTCGTGGTTATTTATAGGTTCATGTAACACCTACATAGACAAAACTGTCATTCTTCATGGCTTAAATACCAAGGACATGGGGGTCAAGGATGCCCCAGATGGCTTTTGTATTTTATGTGTTGAAAGGATCTTCACAGAGAATCTCCTAAGAAACTAGGTGATTAATGAGCTCAAACCCACCCACTCACTGGCCAAAAGCAGTCTTGTGGTCAAAGTATCATTTGGGAATTCAGAAAATGTAGCTTCAGGTCTGAGTCTCTCTTAGTGTAAGCCAACTATTTAGTGCAGATTAGTTAAGGAAGTTAGGTGTCCTACAAGAGCAGATTTGTATGCACGTACATGTTCCTTGGGTGAAGGCTGATTTTACTGCAAACCTCAACATTCCAGGTTCAGCTGGGACTACAAAGCTGGGCTTCTTTCAAAAGCAGATTTTGGTTTGAAAACGAGCTGTCGAAGATGACCTTGAGGCTTGTTTTCTTCACTGAAAACCCACCTCATAATAGTAGGAGTCCTGTGGTACAGAGTGTCACAGGCGACTGGACAGGGTGGTCAGCTTTCTGTTTACAAACATGGTTCAGCAGAGGAGGCCTGGGGAAATAAATCCACAGAGGACACCAGGATACCACCTCCCTCATCTACTCTCCCACAAGCACAGCCTCCCTCAACCCAAAACTTTGTCCCTGCACCCGTTTCTATTTTTTCTAAACAAAAATGTCTCTAAGCTGTCTCTAAGCACTACTGTGTCTGTCAACTTGAGTTCCCAAAACCTTGTAAAAAGGAATAGTGGCAGCTGTCATTTTTTTAGGTTGTAAGGAAAGCACAATTATCAAACTGTGTTCATGGCCTGGGTAGGTTTTCTCTGTCTTCTAGTTATTTAATTTTTTGCAGAAGGGTGACATGCATATTATTATTAGATGAGCAATAAAAATCTATTGCTTACTTCAGCAAAATCATGTCCTTCTCTCAAAGGGTACTTTTAAAATGCCCATGAATCATGAGATGAAAAAAACGCTAAAATTTCTGTCTAGATAATAAGTTTTGTTTGTCTGCACATGAGGGGCTGAAGTGATTGTTTTCTGTTAGATATGATTCACTGCAGACAAAATAAATATCTGTCAGTGGACATCTGATTGGAGAATGATTCATAACTTCCACAACAAGAATGAAAATAAAAGTGGGAAGAGGATGTCAAATGGAGAATAAATAGGTATTTCTCACTGTTAAGGTTTTCTGCTTTTACCTGAGGAGGGTGGAGAGATGTTTTCGCTTGGAAAAGAGAAGAGACAAGTATATTCATTACACAAGAGGGGGGAAGATGTTTAGTATCAGGGGTACTTTACACATTAGTTGACAAGACTAAACTGTTTCTTTGTTTAAAAATGTATATTAAACCATCCTTGGGTTATCTAGAATAATGGAATGGTTTAGGTGAGATTTAAGATGGCCAAAGAAAGGATTAAATGCTGAAATAAGGTAGCTGAGACAGATGGGGCTTCTTCAGCCTTGGAAATTTTTAAGAGCAGACACTGCCTGACATGATGGGTTTACACAAATCTGAATCTGTCCTGAAGCAGGGGAATGGATAAACTGACTCCCCAAATTCCTTTCTAGCCATATTTCCTTGAATTTAGAGTTTCTCATATATGATATAGGAATGGGTTCATATAAATACACCAATGAGAAGGATTGAACTGGGAGCTGAGATTCACAGGTCTGCCAGGTTTGCTGCAAGGCTGCTTTCTTTTCCTGCATGGCATTTGGAAGTGAAAAGATGGGTCATTAAACAAAAAGCTCCTTGCATGTGCTTTGCACCAGCTCAGAAGTAAACTTTGTCTTTAGAATTTGCAGAAACATGCACTGAGATTAAGGGCCAAGATTATGATATTCAGCAATTTCAACAAAAAAGCGCTGTGAAGTGCAAGGGGGTGATGCTGGTATAAGAGAAGAGGTCAGGTTCTGGCTCTAGGTAAAGGGGTAATGGGATATTCCCTGGGCTGAAGGAAATTTTCTTGTTTTACAGAAAAATGGTCCGAATAACGGAAAGGTGTTTTTCACCCACAGCCACCCACAAAAAGACATTGTGTATTAGGACTATAATTCACAGAGATTAATTTTAGTAGGTGGTCTACCCATTAGGAAATGAAGCACATCTTAATGAATTATACTTGAATGCTAAAAAGTAGCTATGTCAAAACGGCTAGTGATCTTTGTGAGAGCAGCCATCAGGACTATTACATTGTATTTAATGTGTCAGGGTAACACTGTATTTCTGAACCCACAGTCATAACCCCAAAGAACACTTCAGAAAGCTTCAATAAAATATTTAGATGAGCCAAGAGACATTACTTTCCAGCAGCAAATAAGTAACTGGAAGTACACTTTTTCTCCTCTTCCCTAAGGGTCACATGGAAACATGAGGGAAAGGCAGATGAAAGAATAATTCTGGTCACTAGGTGTGAAAATAACTAATATAGACACCTTGTAGCATTTGATTTTCTCCTTGCAGGTAGAAAAACCTTTATTAATTCTGATATAATGTAATTCTACTTTCAGGGTCACATTTAAAAACCCCAAACAGCTCGCTTCATCCACAGCACACATTCATTCTGTCAGTGTCAATCTCTTTTCCAATTATTACCCTCCAAATCCTTTTGCAAATAATAATAATAACAATAATAATAATAATAATAAATTCAGTGCATGCAACTGGCTGTGAGACTTCTGGGGAACAGTGAGCAGAAAGAGGTCTCAGCCATAAGGTGAGTCCAAATCCATACATGACATCTTTCTCTGTTCTGAAGCTGCTGCGAAAGCAAGATAAACTCAAATGTGAAGTCTGACCCTTTCTTTGGGTAATAAGGGATGATAGACAAGGAATTATAAACTTAGAAGAGTTAAGAGCTGTCTCTTGGTCTTTGCTATTTTATGGGTATTTTTGAAAAAACAATTTGCAAAAAGAAAAGTTGTGTGTTCTTATTTATTTATTGATTTAGAGGATGAACCTCAGTGAATTAATGGAGATACTTAGAAATAATTTTAGATCTTTTTAGTAATATATAGGTATAGGACTTTTTTTGTTACAGTGATACTGCTGGTATCCAGACACACATCCTGGGAGAGAATGGAGCCAGGAATATGAGAGCTTTTTTTAGGATATTTATTTTAAAAGAAAAAAAAATAGAATTTCCTTAGAACCAAAAAAAAAAAAAAAACTATCTCTGAGAAGTTATCAAGGTATCACTGACAATTTTAGTTTTAATGAAAAATTATCTACGCCCAGGGAGTAACTGTTCTTGCTTTCAGGACTCCCTTGTGTCTTCCTAATTACAACTCATAACTTTCTGCTTGAAAGACATAGCCAAGTTAATAGACTATGTATGATCCTGCCTCACCAGAACAAGTCACTGAAAATGATGGGGATGATCTTGTTTTCATGAACAATATGTCCAGATGAATGTTATTATACTCTTTTTTTTTAAAAAAAAAAAAAAAAAAGTTCAGGCAAGAAGGCACGCTTACAATCATTACAACAGTTCCCAGAAATCCATGTTCTTGGAAGCCAGAACCTGGACTTCAGAAGATGACCAGGTTCAGTCTGCAGACCCGTGAAACGAACAGAAATATGAGGTGCTTAAAAAGCAGAATTTGACAAATAAAAGGATGCCAAACGCTCAGAGAAGCTAGTAAAATGATACCGGGGAAGCAGTGGTACATGTGAGAGCCCAGGTCTGCCTTGCTTCTGTATTGAAATGGTGAGCCTCTGGAAAACCCTACCTTTGCTGAATTTGCTTCTGCTGGGGGTTCAGTATGTGGATATGTATAGTGCGCCCACATTGTAGTATGGCCCCCATCATCCTTCTCCTATTGCTTTCAGTCCATGTGCTTGCAGATCTCATTTTACTGTTAACTGATATCACATGATGCACTTATCTACACAACAGACAGTCCTTTTTTGTGAAACATACAATTGAATAAATTTTATAAAGCACACAATAGAGAAAATGATAGGTTGGAAAGCCAGAAGTTGAGGATCCAAGCTCAGTGATATGAATTTTGATGCTTCTAGCAATTTTTAATTTATAATTTTTTTTTTTAGTATAGGCATTATTTATAGGATTGGACACTATTACAATGCTTCCTGGAAACATCAGAATAAGAGCTGCTGGATGTTTTAAATGAGATTTATCTCCCTTTACTATATCTGTCTCTTTTGTATTGAGCCTGGAAGAACCTTGGATCTTAACACCACTTCAGCAGTTGCTCCATAGACTTGTACAAGAAGAGGAAAAGAAGAATGCAAGGCAAGGTCTACAGAAAACTAAAAGGTCAAAGCATGAAGTTTTGTGAAATTTTTCAGCTGAAGACCAGACATCTGAAAAACTCCTAAAAAGCCTTAAAAATTTTGTAACTTTTTTTTTTTTTTTCCTAGCTGGGAGGTAAAAATGAGATATATTGGCATGGATTGATTTATATTGAGATATATTAAGATATATTGAGATATATTAAGATCTTTGCCATCAGGTTGCTCTCCAGAAGAGATGCTCACAGTACAAACTCAGGCCCTATCGGGATTTTAAAATTCATTCAAGCCTACCCCAGTATTCAAAGAACCCTGGTTAATTCAAACCACATGGCACTCTTACTGGAGAAGAATGGCAAGCTCTTGAACTTAGTTTTCAGAGTGGAGAACGATATGGAAACTTTCACTTTACTTTGCTCATATTTTCCCAGAGTTTTAGTTAAATAAAGGTGTTTGATCTCAAAATTTCTATTTGGCACGTTTACTAACAGTAAGTCATATTTCTGCAAGGCAAGAAGTGCCTACTGCAAATCCAAAGGAAACAGACAAATAAGAAGTAATTATAGGTGAGTGTTTTTACAGGCCTTTGGGGAATGTAATATTTAAACAAATCTGCGCTTTCTCTCATGTTCAAGGAGTCCTGTACAGAAATAAAGAAATGTTACTTCTTTTTAAAAGCAGTGTAATAGAAAAGAGAAAAATATGGAACTCAATGAAAAATGTAAATAATTTTAAGGTTTAAAAGGATAGCACTTCAGCACTATGGTTTAGGGGTTTTGTTTAGTTTGGCGAAGGGAGGTTGCTCTTTGTTTGCAAAACAGCATTATGTTTTTCAGCTCTCTTCACAACCAGAAGTATCTAAATGGCAATTCAAAAAAGTGAAAATAAATAGACTTACACAAAGCATTAGTCAAATTTAATAAAAATTCTACAACGACTTTCTTTTCTTTAAGCATTTATATCACTTTTTTTGTGAGCTAACTTGATGTCAACCAGAAAGCCAAATTTACCTGTTGTATGGACAGCAGTTTTTTGAAAGTCTATACACAAGAAATGAGCAATAAGCTAAAATGCTGTCACACCTCTAGGTTGCCTAGACACTGTCAAAGGGAAGAAAAAATGCAGCTGGGCTATGAAGCAGAATGATCTGTAGGACAAGGTTGCCCCCACCCATAAAAGAGGAGGTAATATCATGGGGTTATGGCGTGAGAAAGCATCATTTGTTTTAAACCAAGCAACACCCCTGTATGCTCTGTAAGAGAACATCCTGGGCGACTTCCAAGCTAGCAGATAAGCCAGTAGCCATGAATATCCAATTTGGAATGCAATAGCCCAAAGCAAATCTCATAAATTGAGATAAAATATGAATAAACCATAGTTTATTGTGGACAGGGCTGTCCCAAATTCTTCTGAAGGTCAGACATGGGCTGACTGCACTCAGTATAGGACTAAATCAGTGCTTTGCATTTTGGTATGTTTTAATTAGTTTGATTTTAATCTACATCACCACAGCCAGGAGCTAGTATAGGGCAAGGATCTAGCTTGCTTGCTGCTCAAAGGTAGTGCCTAAAGTTCTGCTGTTGTTTGCATTGTCTGAAGATACATCACCCCAACCCCTTCCACAGCAGTCTAGGACACTCACCACGTCTGTGTGGCACTCCAAGTGTGGTTGCCCTCTTGTGACCTTATTAACTGCATTTTCTTCCAGAGGTCTGTTCTGAAGCTCCTGGCAATGAGGCAAGCACTGCCAGTTCTGGCTATCTGTTTTTTTAATGGGGTGCTGACACCCCTCCCCAGTGAGCCTACAAGGGACAAAGGGCAGAAGTCGCCAGTTTCCCTGCTGAGCTCAGATCTTGAGGCATCTGAAGAAAAAGCTCCAGAGAGTCTATCGCATCTCTTGGTGATGATTTATTAATTGCAGAAACGTAAATCCCGTCCAAGAATTCTGACTTGGCTCTTCCCGTTGCAGATATTTGTGTTCTCTGTCTGCTTGGGGGAACTGTCGACCTAGAAAAGACTGTGACTAGGAGTGTCAGGCGAAAGCAATCAGTCAAACTTTCTACAAATATTGTATGGAAAATGTCTTGACCATTGTTTGTATAACAGCTTTAGCTGTGATTATCATTGACCTCAGACCATTCCCACATGAACTGAAGGACAAGGTCTCATGAGTGGTGGCTGCAAAAGCAGCACACCCTTTCTTTCTCCCTGGGTGCAGAGAGGGATACCAACTGCTCACTAAATAACCATTCATTTCTCTGAGCATCCTTAAACATTAAATTGCCCACATAGGATTTTGCTTTCTGCAAGAACAACTTAGGTTCCTGGCAGCTAAGGGAAAAAAAAAAACTCAGAGGTTTAAGGTCCCTTTCCCCAGAAAAAAAAAAAAAAAAAAAAAGGCATTAATTTACAGGATCAAGTCTCTAAAATGTGTTTTCAGTAACACTGGTGAGGGCAGAGCCAGGCAGGGACAAGGTTACTGCGGGATGTTAATTAGCTGCCCGCTTGACCCCATCTGTGACCCAGAGTAAGTTTGTGTATTTAATTTTTTTCACACATGACTTGCTCTTACAATCCTTTTCCCATAATGCCAGCCAGGCTGTATGCTGACCCCGAGCTCTGCTTCTGATATTAACTGCTGCAGTGTGCTGAAGTCAGGACAAGGAATATACGCGTGTGTGCACGTGCACGGCAGGTGGGTTGTGGAGCATTCTTTGTTTTAGAGAAACAGCTGATGTGTCTGACATAAATTGTGCGTGTTCGATGGATTAACAGGCAGGGATTTGCCGCCTTCTTGGTCTATCCATTTACAAAGGAGGCATAACCACCATTCCCTGTTACCTTTAATCAATGCCTGCAAAACTAGTCTGTACCACACACAGCTTAAAAGCTGTTGCCCTGAGCATGTCCTTTACATATCTAGGAGCTGTGGGAAGCAACGTTTAATAAGGACCTTACTGTACAAATAGCTTTTGCTGTGAGACAGGGGAATAGCAACTGTGATTGAACTGGGGGTCACACAGCAGCCAGACCAACAACAGGAGCTCACCACGTGCTACAGAATGGGGAGGGAATACATCTTCCAGGAGAGATAACATAGCACCTTGCAAGTCTCTTGCCACTTTTCTGCTCTGGTTCCCTTCCAAAGAAAAGCATGCGATGGGCAGTGGGCAGGCAGAAGTCTTCCTGACACACCTTCAGGCTTGGGCCGGAGTGGACAACCATGCTGCTCCCCTCTGAGCAGCCCAGGGCTGTGGTGAGGACAGTGAGGAACACGTAAATGCACCCACAGACCTCTTTCTAGGCTGATTTAACATCAGCTTGCCTATACAGATGGTTCAGTACCCAGAATTCAACATCCATCCATGTTTTACATGACAACATGAGCCAAATACTGACACCGTGCACTCAAATGTCCATGCACCTGAGCTGGATTGTTTTAAGGCTTTGTAGCTTCCAGCTCAGAGCACAGCCCCACTGTGCTGAGGTATACAAATATAGAATAAAACGATTACCTGTTTCCAGTGTAAGTACAGGGCCATGAACAACAGCCAGGTTAAGCTAGAGAAAATGCCGTGACAGTATTGATCAGCAGGTAAGAGAAGACAAATGTCTTGCTTTGCATTACAGTAAAGGGGAATAGCCACAAATAAGAAATAATGTGCTCAGATGTACTTGCTCCAAGTCTAGCTACGTGTGTGTGGTGAAGTTGTGCAGAGCTGACAACTTGCAACCTTCCCACCTTGTAATAATCGAGACATGAAATCTTGGTGGCTTTAGCTCTCTTGTAGTGACGGCAAAGTGGTTTAGGGGTATTATGCCAAAAGCACCAGCAATTGTCAGATGTAGTCTGGGCTGACACTGAAGTCCAGACAAAAGCCAAGCGGTACTCTGTGTACAACATTCCCATGCTCTGGGAAACACCTGCAAAAGCATTAACTCAGTCCAGAGCTCATCACAGACTAATCCCCAGGATTTTTGCCTTCTTTTATCCAGTTTGATCACTGCAGATAGCTGAGCTATCTTGTTTAAAGATGGTTTGGATACATCTGAAAACCCTACCTGTTGTCATCTCCCTCTGTCCTGCACCCAGTGACTGCTGAGCAGAGATGCCTCCAGGTAAAAAGTGGAAGTTTCCAAGGGATTAAGAAAAAAAATATTTCCAAAAATATTGGAAGGGCTCCAAGGATTAGTCATTGTGTCTAGCATGAACTAACAGGAAAAAAAAAAAAAAAGCCACATGTAAGAGGTAATTATATGAGGTTCTTGTAATATATTGGCTGTCTCTAAATTCTGTATCAAATGAGGCACATTATACTCTTAACAGGCAGCTATTTTTCTTCGACATGTGCAAACTGAACCTAACATTAAATACTGAGAGAAGAGCACTCTGCAGTGTGGAGTATTAAAAAAATGAAAGCAAAGAGCTTCAGTTTTGAAACTGATGCTACAAATCAATTTGCCAAATAGAAAAAAAAAAAAAAAAAAAGAGGGGGTGTGGTGGATTAAGCCTAACAAGCTTGAAGGGAAGTAAACAAGCACACTGTTTGCTGTTGGAGATTGTTTTTCTGGTGTAATGTGTGTTTTAGGTCACCATGCCTGCATAGGTAATTACAATGAACTGCTCTTGTTAGCAGGATACATGTGATGTGGAACGTCACAGATACTCATCACTCTTTCACTTTCATGAATGTCCCTAAGCACAGAGACTTGTATGGTTCTTTATGAAAAGAATAGAGCTCTGATGTTGGGAACTTTGAAGAGCAAAAGGCTAGCGAAGTATGTGGGATTTAAACAGATGCATGTAAACCACAAACACACATAAGTAATAATCCAGCCCTTGAAATCAGTTTGGCTACAGCATGCCTTCTTCCTGCAGCACATGGAAGCATCATGTCTAGGTGAATAAATTCTTCCCAGAACAGGTGACCAAGTGTTCATTTCACAGCTGAGCTAAATAGAAGTGGTCTAAAAGAAGCCTAAACAATGTAATAGGTATTATTTATTACTTCAGTGAGCTGGATACTTTGCAGCGAAACAGGAAGATACAAGATCTACTTGGAAAAGGCCATTTTCATATTTTAAGCTTTTTGGTGGGTCAGTCTTCTACCTACATGTTGTTTTAGTAGTGCTCATTATGAATTATTACAGTAGTTCCTAAGACCCTAAAATGAGGTATCACTTTGTTATGCAGGAGGCAGAGCCAACAGAGAGAAAAACCTCTGGGTTATGCTGAGAATTATTTGGGATACATTTATGGATAAGTCTGGCTCCCAGCTGCTGAAAGCTAGTACTGGGTGCTGGATGGAGCACGGTAAGGCATGACCAAGAAACATTCCTAGTTATAATCCTAGGGAGTGAGCTGGGCCAAACGAGACCTAAAGATCTGCCCATCTAACCTCTGCCTGTCAAAGCCTCCAAATTAGACACAAGAAGTAGCAAAGAGAATCAGTTCAAAGTCAAGCCTCCCAAGCCTCTAATCAAATATTTAATGTAGTAGGATGCATCTTGTAAACAGATGAAAATTAATTGTGCTGAATGTTTCAGGAAGACATCAATCCCCGACAAAGCTGCTTGTCCCTTAAGTGTTTTGCAAACATTGGATGATTTTGAAGGTTTAAGATTAACCTCTCTGGGAGGGAAAGCTTCTTTAGGAAGACATGGCAGGGGACTGTGATTTCATGAGGAAATATATTTGTGCAGCAGGTGTCAGCACAGTGCAATATTTCATTTTTGCAGGAATCAGACCTGAATAGTATAACTGGTTACTCAGTTGTTAAATTGCTGCCTGATGTGTGTTTAATGCAGTCTGTAACTGCCCCTTTTTGCTATAATTTCTTTCATTAGTGTTCAGTTTTGTTTTTCTCTATTTGGTGAAATGGTTCCTTGATTTATTAGGCTGTGCAACCACTTGATTATTTTTTCCATCATTTTCTAAGAAAAAAGTATGTTGCAGTGAGAACCAAGTCTGAGAATAAATTAATGCTGTGCCATTTAGCCCAGAGTGTTAATTGTCTTAAAGACATTTAAACACACAATTCAGCTCATAGATGGTGTTTTAGTTATTGGTAAGATGGTGTTTTAGTTATTGGTGTTCTATTCCTTAATGTTTACGTCCAGATTTAAAGGCATTTAGGAAACTGATCCCCACTAAAATCAAAATAATGTGCATCTAGTGCATATCTTTGCTTCACATTTTCATCTGTGAGCTTCCAGCTTGTGTTGAATGCTGAAGCCAGAGTTGTTTTTATCCCTGCAAAAACATTACCTAGCACAGGGGGAAGGAAGGGAGGACAGCTGAAGATACCCTCTTAAATCTCCACTCTGCTCCATGTTATGGAAGATATTGTCTTAATCCCAGAAAAAGAACTGCAAGTCTCAGACCTTTCTGTAACGACAATCTCTTTGCCTGGAGATCTTCCATTTTGTATAAGTAAGTATTCTTTGGAACACATGCCTGACCTTGCTTCTTTCTACTGATTCCAGGACAATAATTATCAGTCTTTTTCTATTTTATTTTTTTTTTTTTTGCTTGTTTACCCTTAGGTGCATTGGATATGACTCTGTGCTGGTGCGGCCTCACCTCGAGTACTGTGTGCAGTTCTGGGCACCACAGTACAAAAAGGACATTAAACTGTTGGGGAGTGTCCAGAGGAGGGTGACGAAGATGGTGAAGGGCCTAGAGGGGAAGACATATGAGGAGCGACTGAGGTCACTGGGCCTGTTCAGCCTGGAGAAGAGGAGGATGAGGGGGGACCTCATCGCAGTCTACAACTTCCTCGTGAGGGGGAGTGGAGAGGCAGGAGACCTATTCTCCGTTATCACCAGTGACAGGACCCGCGGGAACGGTGTTAAGCTGAGGCAGGGGAAGTTTAGGCTGGACATCAGGAAGAGGTTCTTCACCGAGAGGGTGGCTGCACATTGGAACAGGCTCCCCAGTGAAGTAGTCACTGTACCAAGCCTGTCTGAATTTAAGAAGAGATTGGACTGTGCACTTAGTCACACGGTCTAAACTTTTGGGCAGACCTGTGCGGTGCCAGGAGTTGGACTTGATGATCCTTATGGGTCCCTTCCAACTCGGGATATTCTATGAGTCTATGATTCTATATCTATTTATTTACATAAAACAGAGCAGATTCCATTGGATGAATTTATTGAAAAAGGACCCAGCAGCCTCAGGACTACAACAACATCTCTGCAGGAAACCTGAGCCTATGTCTCTGCTTCAAATCGAGAGGAATTGAATACAGGTTTTCCAAATCCCAGCCAAACCCCTAACTACTGAATATTAGGGAAAAATCAAATAAAGTCCTTGTTGAAAGCGCTTATCACATCCTTTCTCTTTATGTAAAATGAAATTTCATCAATAAGTGTGGGAACCCCCAAAATGATAAGGTCTTTCTGAGACTTTTGGGGTATAATCAAATACTTAGAGCAGGATAAGCAGTAGGATGTTCATGTATGCCCACTAACAGACAGCACTTACTGACTGGAAAATATTGCCAACAGGAAATTAAGTACCACAGGAATATAAGTAGCAGAGAGGTCATGTGGCAAAGAGGCAGGATTTGGAAATCTTGGCTGCACCTGAATGTCAGGTTTTAGCATCTAAAGTAGCTGTCGGATATCTCTCTTCCTTTCCTGTTCCTGTTCAGATGGGGTCTAGCTTGTTGTGCTTCTATCAACTCAGCTGATGTGTCTTTGACTCTGATGTGACCCCCAAATGCTTCTGAACCTGGGCCTGGTGACTCAAACTGTAGTTTTGTGCATCTGATCTGAACAGTTTGTTTGTTAATAGTCAGCCTTGCTGTTCCCGTTACAAGGAGGACGTGACGTTGCCTCGGGCTTTTCCTTCATTGCAAAGCTGCTTATGTACAGAAAGCATCACACAGTCCTGCTTCTGTCTGCTCAGTACAGATTTCCTTTTCTTTCTTCAGTGCCTGAAGATCATATGCCAGCACTCTTCCCCATAAACCTTTTCCAGATTGCTTCACTGATCCTTCTGGGAGCATTTTCTTCCAATCCAGAACTTTCTGTTTTGTCCCATGTTTGCCTGTGTGCTGTTTCTAGTTCTGTCTGCTCATATGCCATCTTCATGACTGTGTAATTGCACTGATATATTAAGTAATATTCACTTATGATCTTGGCTGGTTGCTCCTGTTGTTTAAGATGCTCAGCTTTGGAAGAAGGTTTACATATTTGCTATGGAAGGATAAATATTGCCATCAGCTTCAGCCAATTCCATCCCAACACTCTGCATAATGGTACTCAAAATAAAAATGACATCAGGATAAAAACAAAGCAGATGAGTCTGAACATTGACTTTCAGTGTTGCTTACCAGCAAAATGGAAGTCATCTAACTTTCATGGAACAGTCTGGAAAGAGAGAAAATTGTAAGGATGCAATATTTTTAAAGCTTTTTCCAAGTTTTATCAGAAGTAGATAGGACCATTTTCTTTAAATGTTCATGGCTATGTATATATATGTATTAAATTTTCTTTTAGGTCAGCTGGAAATACAACCTAGAACTGGCCATCTTCAAAACCCACTAAGCCACAGGGGACATTTTTATAGATGTCAGTGAACTCTGGGTATGAATTTAAGGATGCCAGTAGAAAATCTGAGCATCTGCATTGTATGTAATTAAATAGGGTGAAGGAAATCTGCCCATGAATGCCTCAGCTGAAACTGATGTAAGGAGAGCACTTATTTTGACACTTAGAAATATTCATTTTATTTTATTTTTTGCACCTATGCTTCAATGAAGTCACAAAACATTTATTAATATCATCTTGAGTTTTGAAGCAGTTTTTATACTTTGAAATGTTTCAGTGAGCCTTGAGCCTGCAGCAGCATTGCGGGGAATAGGAAGTTTATTTTTCAGTTCCCTGAGAATGCAATTTTTTTTTTTTTTTTTTTTTAAGGACAAGGGAATGCAACACTGCACCTCCTTTGGAGCTTTTTTAACACTGTCTTTTTTAGGCACAGTGAAACACATAACAGAACTCAATTTCTGCACCATGCTGCTCAGAGCTCCAGTGTAAGGAACGAGGAAATCATACATGCTATTTCCATTCAGACACTCTCAAACAATCCTAAATGCCCCTAGAGCAGCTGGTGAGTAAGGAGAATATCCTAATGTGTTATCTTACTACAAAAGTCATCTGATCTTTACTGGCACTTACAGCTCCTCTGAGCATCCACCTTTCTGTCCACTGCTATTACAAATCTGCTTAGGCTGAAGGCAGGAGCTGTCTTTCTGTTATATCTTTCTATGCCATCTCCTATAGAAGGGCTTTGATCCATTGTAAGCTTCACTGTATCAAAACCATTACAAATACAAAATGATAATATAATGAGAAAAAGAACGAGAAAAAAACATGAATGCATGTGCAAATCAAGATAAATGTAGTAAAGCAGACCCAGGAAAGTCCAAACATTATGAGCATATAAATGACAGGAATATTCTTGCTTGCTGAGGTCTGTTTTCTAGTAATAGAGATAGGCTTGTGATGTAATCTTGTTCATAAACATATCAAGCTGCACCTTAAGACCAAACAAGTCTCTTGCAACAACATCTAGGTTTTTCAGCTGTAGAAACAAGCATTTATTAAGGCCTTTTTTTTGTATTCCTGGCAGTTTATACAGGATTCTTTTTTTTTTTTTTTTTTGTACCTTGACAATTTCAAGCATTTGAAAAAGCAAGTTAGATCTTGACAAAGTCTTTTAAAATTAGAGCAGTTGCACAGATCCAGGACTTTAGTTTGTGGATCTATTCAATTCCATAAATTAGAGTTTATATAGTTCCAGAAATTGCAGTCAGGTTTTCCTGAAAAGGTGTGAGCTGGGGCTTGGCCAGCAGTGAAAGGAGCTGGCATCTGCCTTAGTGCATCCTTGGTCTCCCTCTTCTGGCTCAGTTTGAAGGAGCACATTTCACCCAAGATGTGCTACAGCTCACCATTATTGGTACTGTGATGTGGTGAAGGGGACACTTGAACAGCAGACATGTCCAGAAGCTATGTTCCAGTATGTTCCTGCAGGTACCAGCATGGAGAACAGATTTTCAGTCTAATTCTCCCATGCCTCCTCCAATTTTCTGTGCACAAGCGTGAAACTTTGAGAAAACCATCAGATATCTCTTTAATACACACATGCACAAAGGATTAAGAAGATCTGGAAATATGAGTGGGTAAATATATACAGGTTGTGACTGTAGAAGTCCTGATGTAGCTGTTAATGCTCAGCTCAGGCTAACCTGCACGTTTTATACACTTGCCAGCACTAAGGGATCAGAAACTCTAAAACTCGGTTACTAAGTTGCCAATCATTAAAATATCCACAAAGGCTATTCTGGCACATTTTATAGTGTTACCAGTCATTCTGTCAGCAAAATCAGATGGGAATTTGAATTTCCTCTGAAGAAATTTCAACACGAAGCGCACATTGTGGGTTCTTTCTCTTTACCTTTGGTTTTCTGAGTGTTTCTGTCACAAACCAGCCTCTGTTTTTTTGTTTCGTTGGTTGGTTGGTTTTGTTTTCCATTTTAGAAAAATTGTGGAGGCTACAGCCATTAACATCTGGCTTTAAAAAACGCAATTTCAGGCTTCTGTGGCTCACAGCACCAGGGGTTTCTTTTGTTTTGAAGTTAGCCATGATACTGTGAGACACACCATTGCCCACTCAAACTGGCTTCCTTTTCTCCAAACCTGGCTTAAGACTGATTAAACTCTAACACTGAGAGGGGAAATAGGTAATAGAACATAAAATAATGGATACTAGCAGGGAGCATGTCTCTCTCTGGGAGAGACATGGAGAGGTAGACCACCAGTGACATGGTTTGTCTATATTTTGGGATTGATGCCTTTGAAAAACAGGGATTTGTAGCCCACTGTTTGGCTGCTGCTGGTACAACAGTCCTGCTTCTGTACAAACAGACACTGGAAAAGATGTCTTTGGGACTTTTTATCTGAAACAGTATGTGGTAAACTTCTCCTTATATAGACATAATAGTAGGAATCTCAGACTAGCTGGTCTTGTTTTTGTTTTGTTGCCTGTTACTGCTTTTGATTTTCCATTCATCTGTGTGTCCTCACTGGTGATTTATATGTGAAAGAATAACAAGACTTCTGAAGTTTGGAAAAGAACCTGTTCTGAGCATGGTTGTGGTTTGAGTTGCCTACCAGGCTTTTCGTCTTTCTATTAATATGTACTCTGGGGAGGTGTGTGACATGCAAGAATCCTGAGAAACCCTGTGTTTGACATGTACCAGAGCCAATATCCACTGAACCTGAGTGGAGTCTTTCAGTTAACTTTTTTTTTTTTTTTATATGCCATAATTTAGAATCAAAAAATAAAAATAAATTAAATAAGGATAAATAAGGGAAGACTATTCTCAGTTTAAACCTGACAGGGCAAGAGCCACCAGTTCACATGTGCACCTGCACACAGGTACCTAAAAACCCTTCAAAACCATGACTATTTGTTCAACTCTACCTCTCTCACTGCGGTTGTGGGATTCCTCTTTGCTACAGGTAAAAGTTGGTAGCAAAGTCAGAAATTATAAAATTAAATATATGTACATTTGTAGTGAGATTAGGAAGTTGTCTCTTTTTTTTTTTTTTTTGGAGAGAGAAAGTTGGTTCTAAGACAAGATCTCTTAAAGTTTAAGATTTCGGAGCACAGAGATGTAAACTGTGGTCTTTGCAGAAGCAGATTTGTGAGTAATTGTACCTGTAGGCAAAAGTGCCTGTGTCCAGCTAGCCAGCCAACTGTGATGCAGCCCAGTTTGTGTCCTGCTTCTTGGGATTCTCCAAGGTCTAATTAGAGGAACACTGAGTGCATGAACTAACCCTAGAGGGCTCTCCCGTCTCAGAAACAGACTGTTCATAGAAAAGAAAGGATTGGAGTATCGGAGAACGTTTTAGGTCAAGCTATATATTTATTTCCTTTGAAAAGGAAACACCAGAATTTTGTGAGTATATCTTTATATTTGCATGTGTGTATTGGCAGGAGTTTTTCTCAACATTTCTCAGTTTGAAGCATAGTTAAGAAATATTTGGTGTTTTACTAGGCTTCCTTCCTTCCCTATTCTGTTCTGTTTTATTCATCGAAGAGTATCTTATGAAACAGCAGACAGGACTTTTGAATACATTTGGCAAAACTGTTGACAAAATCTTAATAAATTATTAAATGTCAGTTGATGAGATTCAATTGCCGGAGGCCTTTGGTGGACTTATAAAAATAACTGTGAATGGGAAGATGCAAAAGCAATATATCCTCCCTTCACTCAGATAATCTTCATGATAAAAAAGCCAAATACATGCAGAATATCTGTGATAAAAGAAGATCTGTGATGAAGGCTGCAGACATTCAGAAATAGTTCATTATGTGTAAACGAGATATGACACTCTCAAAACCAGAACATCTAAGTTCACCTTTTTAGGCACTTTGACATACAAACGTTGTATGGCTCTGGCTCTAATGACAAAGTAGAAATGGTCTGTTTGTCCATATGGGACATGTATTTAGCAGAAAGCTTTAGAGCCAGCTTATTTTAGAGCCAGTGTAACAGCTGCTGTTGTTACTCAGTGTACAGTATGTCCTCACCGTGAGGAACTGTGGCAGAGGATGATATAGCATCCCATGGCGAGGAGCCCAGAGTTTATAGAAGCAGCTACCTCACTGGAGCACAATTTTTCCCCAAATTTTGCCAGGAACTATGGGTCAGCCAAGGATCTTTCTAGTTCAAGAAAGGAGTTTCATTCAAAAGAAACGATGGCTGTATTTTGCTGGCTTGCATCAAACCATTACAAAATGGCAACACGTTGACAGGGCTTGATAGTGCTGATGAATCCTTAAAGTGGTGGTAAGTTTATTGCTTAAAAAAAAGTAGTTTAACAAGTAGTAGCAGTTGCTAAGGTCATGGCAAAGAAGAAAAAGATAGGATAGGACCAATGAGAAGAGGGGTTAGAGCTGAGGTTTTGTGCATCTGCTTCTATCTCCCTCACCAGCATGCCTTTGAACTACAGAGAGATATTATTTAATATATCCACATCTTTGTAGCTGTGAGCCAAGTTTATATCCTGTTAATCACATTCACCTACATGATAACATACTCCTAGTACAGTTTTATGTACTGGGTAAGTTTTCCATATCTGCTGTCTGTATCTTCAGTCAAACCCTTGAACTTAAAAAGTGCTCTGATTAGAGCAATAGTTCTGTAGCATCAAGAGCACTTTACATTAAGGATTTTCAAATGAGTAGTTATACGCTAATGATTATAATCCTAATGAAGACATTATGTTCTGCTCCTTCAGAAGAGAAAGCCCTGGTCTCAACACTAAACTAGTTGCAAGCTTTTATTTTTCCTGGCATTCTAATTATATATGAGAACAACACAGTGCTCCTGGCATCTCAGATGGAAATTCTGCTCTTTTTTTTTAAAGAAAAGGATGGTAAGAAAATGTTTGCAGCCAAGCCAGAGAATCCCACATTATTATTCAGGATTTGTTTGTTTGTTTTAGAAAAACCAGGAAAGTAATAAGGCCAGGCATATTATCTTGAACCAATTATAGTGGCTGATCAGAGACCACGTTAATAGTGTGGTTAAAACACTGAGGATAGCGTTGCCTGGGTGCTAGTGTACTAACACCAAACAAAACTGTAAAATAAAAATAACAAGCTGAGTGGAAGAATTCTTCTCAACTTCTTCTACTAAAGAATATCTTACCAACAACTATTTTTTTATTTTTTATTTTTCAGAAATATGACAAATTATTCAGACACAAGGGCCTAGAGTAAAATACTCATAACCCTTTTACCTTTAGAAATGTTAACACTCAGTTACTATTAACAAGTGTCAGAAGTTGTGTAGCACAACACCAGAGAGGAAAACTTCTCCCCTGTGTGGCAATTTGTTCCCATTAAAGAGGACGGTGTCATACACAAAGCAGTGGGAGAAAGTAGCTCTTGTCGTCTCAAAGTTAGCTGAACCCAAAGAGAACAATACTTGTTGCTGGAGGTTAGAGAGTAAAATCTTACTGGGATATAACAATAGAATTTATCATAATGTTAAATCTAAAATCCTATTAAAGGAAGCATTTCTATAAAGTATAAGGTATTTGTCTGAAATAATAGCTGGCATAGGAAATAACATGCAATCATAGTCTGATCTCTTGAAACAGGTAGGAAATTTGCTGGTAAGGGATATTATTTCCCAGCTTAGGAAGGGACTGATTGGCAAAAGGAGCTCATTCATATGCACCCTTTTAGAGGTTACAGTTTGAATATGCATTTCTAAAAGCATTGCACTTTGCAAATGCCAGTAGAAAAGAGCAACCAGAATTAAAAAACAAAACAAAACAAAACAAAACAAAACAAACCCTTCGAAGCTGCAATCATGTAATCATTTGCTCCTACAAAAGCAGAAGAGGCACTACGAAAATCTAGTTCTCGGGCATTTATTTATATGACTTTCCTCATCTGTATGCTACCTTCCAGCCTTCAATCCCATCTACCTTTCTACAAGGTAAGTATGATGCAAATATCTTCCACTGGTTAAAATACCATGCAAAAAAAGTATGACCAGTAACAGAGTAAAGACTCAACTTCTGAATGACCCAAGTCAAGTGTACCTTTGCAAACCTTACTTCAGGCTTTTATGTTATTACTGTATTATATATATATATTTCCCCTGAGACTGTTAGTGCTTTGGCAGTCGGAAATCCAGCTTTTGAGAAAATCCTCCCCCTCCTTGTAACTGCAAAGAGGTCTAATAGGTCTGTGTTGTAGGCATAAGATATTTTTAAAGACATGGTAAGGAGATACAGGAAGATCAGTGCAGGTTGCTGTATTTCCTTGCTAGATTGAAATATGCTTCCTTAGAATAGGCAAAAAGGGAATTTTCAGAAGCTTGTAACTGTGTGGATTGTAGGAGAAAAGCAGAAAAATTATCTTCTGAGAGATTTCAAGTCTTTGCCTCAAATAATGAGAGAAGAGTAACAGTTAAATGTATGTGATTATTTATTAATTAATTTATTTATTTATTTATTTATTGTGGTTCCATTTCAGGCTATGCAGACAGGATATAATCTTTTTAATTAATTTACCCTGAGGCGCACAGAGCACTTTGGAGGAAATTAAGGGAAAGAAACAAGCAACTGTCCCCTACTCATCTTATCCCTTTTTTTTTTTTTTTTACTTGCAAGAGAGCAAAATAGAATAGCATGTCGCCTCTGGAAGATGCCAATACAGGAAACTTCACCAGAACTATTTATAGTTCTTATTTTAGATGACCATCAGCTTTTGCAAGATACTTTCTGTATCCCTGTGTACTGACTACATTATTCTCACTGAGGTAATATCCTTCTACTCACACTGATTTAGTGAACTCCTCACAAAGGGCCATTATTGGACACTGGTGGTACCACAGAATATAAATGAAGAATTAGCAGGTTTCTATTTCTCTGTCTCAAACTGGTATATCTGTCTGGGAGCTCTATTCAGGTATTACAACAGGCTTTTTTTATGTGTGTCTGTACTTATTGTAAGAGATTTTAGACTTTGTGTAATTTCAGCCACAACTGTGATAAATGAGTTCTTGGAACTGGGGTCAATTTTCTGGTTTTCGGCAACGTATTCTCACTGCACATCCTTTAATTTCATACAATTGCTCCAAGATGAGACAGATTGGAGCTGAGACTCTTTATAAAAAATGGCTATTTTTGTCCGGCAAACATGACAGACAATTTTGCAGGTAAGGAGAGCAACCTCAGGTAAAACAGATTAAAAAGGCAAGGACACTTCGGACGCCGAACTGATGTGTGAAATACCTGTTTTTCCTGCTTTGATTTGCACTGTGTAGCCTGTGCAAATTTAATCTTGGTGCCCAGATTATCATACAAAAAACTAACATGTCCTCTAGATTAGATTGTGTGAGATGGGACGCAGAGAAAATCCTGCATGCTCCTCCTGAAGAGGCAGCATAAAAGATTAGTCCCTTGCGTCATTTCAATCTAGGCAAAATAATATTCTGAGAACCTTTATCAGTCACCTTCATCAAACCTTGTGTGCGACAGTTTCTCAGTAATAAATGGAAACAAAATTGAAGTGCACTCAGTAAGCGGTCTAGGAAGAGAGTGACTGTTTTTTATAACATAATCCATACAAAACCTGTGTCATTTTCACCTGACACCTCATCACATTACTGTAATACAATGTTTGATAAGAAAATATCTCCTCCAATGAACTTGTCACTGTCTTTGAAGCAATTTCCTCTCCTTTATGTCCAACTCTGTATTTTATGCTCACCTGTTATTTCATTGCAAACAGCACTAAGGATAAGAGCAGGAATGAAGCAGCAAACATGGGCTGTAACACAAAACAGTTATAAAACAATAACTCAGGTGGCCTTGGAGAGGAAAAGGAAAATACATATGAAATCAATCAGAGGTGACTTTGGTCAACAAGAATGGAAAATAAGTTCTCGTGGCTTAGTCTGGGATGCCTATCAATATCTGGTTCAGCATGATGCTTTTTCATGGCATGCAGTTCCATGTACTTTAAAGACGGGCAGGGCAGCAGGCAGAGCTCATGTGAATTGCAGCAGCCTATGCCTGCAGTGTGAGCCATGCTGATCAACACCTCCTGGTGATTTTGATGACCCAATGATTGTGTTTTTTGAGGGTAAGTAATCAAATTTCAGAGCACTCAGTAGAAATGAATTTCAAATGGTATTATTTTAGTTCCTTGCAATGCAAAACTGTGCAGGTTCCTTTTTTTTTTCTTTTTTTTTTCTTTCTTTTAGCACAACAACAACAGTCTTTGCCCTTGGGGACCTATTTTAATTAATAACATTCTGTGGTTGCACATCAAAGAGCTGGAGAAAGAAAATGAGTCAAAACCTGAGCTTTTGGACTGTAGGAGTTGCTTCATCCTGTTAAAATTGCAGGAAATGAAAGTTGTTTATTCCTTTTCCTTATATCCATAAACTATTCCAGAAGAATCCAGCTGAACCCAGTTGTTTGTTTCTGACAGATCATTAGCAGCTATTTAAGAAATTCATAAGAAAATGGGTAAGTACAAACACCTTTTTTCTGGCTATCCCCTGTCCTTTTCCAGCAATTCACAAGTTATGAGCATCCAGGCACATCCACTTTTCTAAAGCTGCTGCAAGCAAGAGTAGGGGTCCAGTAGAACAAAATGACTCCAATCAGTTCTTCTCTGCAGAACATGACCCAAGATCTGGATGCCACAACCCTCTTTGGAAACTTAATCTTAATTAAAGCAATTTAATTTCCACTTCTGCAGTTCTGGGCAGAAGGAATGAATATAAATCAATAATTTTCATGATTATTTTTTTAATAATTTACAAACATTATTGCAAGGTTGTCAAAGAAAATATACTACTGTGGTTTATAAATAGTTTTAAGTATGCAGCAAACATGGTATTGTTTTTGAGGCACAGAGAAAGCCATATTCATCAAAGTAATTTTTTTTCAGGATATTTTTAAGTGGTCACACTTCCGATTCACACCCTACAGGTAAGAATTCAGCAAAACTACAAGAAAGTAATGCCTTGCTTTCTTTTTCACGCTCAACAAGCAATTTAAGTTTTCCTTCAGTTAAGACTAAATAATAAAGTCATTGCTGAGCAGACTGTGTGAGTCTTTTTCATGCTATTACAAGAAGCCAAGTGCTCATTGCATCATGAAACTTGTCTAGAAACCACACCATTAAACATCTTCTCTTATACAGAACAAATATTTAGATTTGTGCTATTCACAGCCTGAAAGGCCAGGACATCAGCTCTTTAGGGACAACCAATGTATCAACCCACCCTTCAAATCAATTACTCGCTCACATGAGTTGAAAGTCTCCAGAGAAATCTTTGAGCAATCTTGCTCCCAGTATGTTGCAAAATCGAGTGGGTAATGTTTGACTAGAAAAGCACATGGATATCAAATCACTGCATCTAATGGCAAACACATTCTTTTCTCAAAAGGAAGAGTAATTGTAGTCCCTTTAATGCTGCTTCAGAGCAGACAAACACAACCTCTTTTTGGTTAGAATGTAGCTGCACTCAGGTGTAGTTAAATTCAGTAAGAGGTAAGCGTGATAACTTCTCTTTTGGCCATGTGACTTTTCAATAATTCGGAGATTATTTCTTCATATGCTGAAAACTGGACAGCCTGGACCTTTTATTGCTTTGCATTGCCTCCAGGCAGGACACCTGCCTTGAAACATTCACCTGAACAATTTTCCAAAACATATCTACATGTATCTGTACAGAGATGGATATAGGTGTGCGTATGTTATACACAAACACACACATTTCCAAAACCTCCAAAAGTAGCTGCAGGTGGGGTGGAGTTTGCTGAATTACTTCGGATAGAAATGTTCCTGGGGACCAGGACTGAATCATGAACCTACCAAAGCAGAAGATGTTCCTCTTCTTTGTTTAAAAGAACAAGGCCATTTATTATGCTAATTGCTCGATACAGTTTGTGCTGCCAGGTAGATTACAAACGTCCAACCAATCAGTCATCTGTTCTCCTATTACCTGAATACAGTCCCTCAAAACCTGAACAAGACATCCTAGAGCTAATCTGCACATCAGGAGGGTGTCTGCATGAATAACGCTGATTGAAAATGCTTCTAACAGGAACAAAAGATTCTCTTCCCAAATTGAACAAGTATTTTTTTTTTTTAAGCTCAGTTTCCTTTTAACCTCTCTGAGAATGACATTTAGATTCCTTTGCCATCAACAGGGTTGATGTCCCCCATCATAACAGCTGACTGGAAAGACAGAGATATCCGAAGACCCACATCCCAGCTTCACCTCTAAAGTGTTTGCAAAGATTTTGCCTAGTTGATACTCTTTCTGTATTCTGCATGAAATTACATGTTTTTATCCCAAACATATATATATATATAACTTCTCTCACAGATCTTTCCAGATACCTACTTTGTTTCCAAGAAACAAATGAGCCCCTTCTCTTCCCCTCATCCCCACCATTGTGAGCATTAGATAAACTTGAATTTCATACCATTTAAGGTTGATTTCTCAGTTTCCCCCTACCTTTTACTCTCACTGGATGGCAATCTGTCCACCACAAAAGTGTGTAGATAACTTCACTGGCTTGTCTCAAGAACTAACCAATTACTGACCTTTGCAGCCTGGCTGTCTTCAGTAACACTCTAATATTTGATTATCTTTTACCTCAAGAATCCATATCATATTAGAATGGTTATTATTGAAATCTCAATTTAGTTTGGGTAAATTGCTTCAGTTTTTTATACAATGGAATGGGATCCTGGTGTTGGAGTATTTTAATGACAACTGTTTTTTCTCCTTTCAGGTAGTTTGGATCCCATATTTCATTCCCTAACCCTACTTTTAGTCCTTTACCACTTGGGGCTTCACTTTATATGAGAATGGAGAATAAATCCAAACTGGTTCATTTTTTATGGCTCTAGAATGATACATATATATATAGGGACAATATATATCCCCAGAATGCTATGTAAATAAATCTATTTCTATGCAATGATTACATATTTACCAGTCTAGTGTTCCATACCAATTCAATACATACTTTTTTCTGTATGAGAAGTAGTTATCCCATTTTTTTCCCCATCAGAAGACAGAATTTCCCATTTTCCTTAACATTTATTTTGAATTGTGTGCAATTTGAAAGAACAACTGAAATCCTATACGCTACAGTGAAAATCAATTGTAATACATGATTACATTGTTTGCATGTTGATATTTTTGTAAGTTTCTCATTTGTAATCCATAGACAACCAAATTTGTAATCAACTAATCCTTTGTACAAGTTTAATTCCTCACATGAATGAAACAGGATGAGAGTCAACACAGAGTGTGATTTCTTGAGTGTTCTTCATTATAGTTATCATGCCTCTAGCAGCTTTGCCAATTCTTGCAGAAATATTTGATGTTCCATTTCAAAACTCCTGCAACTTCTGACTATTGATTAAATGACGGTCTAGGGGAAGGGGAAAAAAAAAAGGGGGGGAAAAAAAAAGAAAGGAAAGGAAAAATTTCTAGCTGTTGTTGATATGAAAAGCTTGACTACTACCTGAAGATTGCACTGCTTCCTAAAGGTTGAAAAGGATCTTCCAGGGCTAGCATGCTCATGTTTATGCATCCTAGTGACAATAGAAAATTAAGATTGCATGAGGCTTTCTGAAAATGTAATAATAAGCTAAGCAGAATCTGTATAAACTAGGATTTTTGATTGATTTTTGATTACTATGTCAGTGTTAGTCCAGCTCCAGTTGCTATGGTATTATCTAATGTCAAATAATATTTATTCCAGCATTGCTTTTCCACTTCACTATATATTACTTATTTCTCACTGATTTGACCATTTCTATTTCTAGATCTAAAAGTTTGTATAGTTCATCTTTAATTCTTTATGTGGGTGAGAGGTGCTTTGTTGTTGTTGTTTTGTGTTGCCTTTTTTTTTTTTTTTGGAGTATAAAGAAAAATCTTCTTTCAAAGAAATTCTACCCTCTTTTAATTGAGAAACACATGGTAACCATCCTATGTCTGAACACTCCCATTTGATTGGTGTGATTTTTCCTACGGGCACGTGTGCTTGGTTGCAACTAACTACCAAGTATTTGTTTTAATGAACAGATCAGGAATGTTGAAAGTACATTCAGAAAAAGCACAAGATTTTCTCATTAATCAGGAAGCTGTGAGGTTAAGTAAAATGCAATATGCTTTCATAGTTTGTCCAACAGTTCAGTTTTCACCTCAGCCTTCTGCTGATGGAAATCAGATTAAATTTCTATAAGAAAAACAGTTGCTCATTAAATGAGTATGAAATAAGATTAGCGCAGCATATGCCCTTATTTATTCCTACACCTACCCACTCTATACTGCAGTCTCACTCATCTTTTCAGTACAAAGTCTCATTCTCACCTTAAGTTCTTAAATAGAATCGTAGAATGGTTTAAGTTGGAAGGGACCTTTAAATTCACCTAATTCCAATCACCCTGCCATGGGCAGGGACACCTGCCATTAGATTAAGTTGCTCAAAACCCCATTCAGCCTGACCTTGAATGCTTACAGGGATGGGGCAGCCACAGCTTCTCTGGACAACCTGTGCCAGTGCCTCACCACCATCAGAGTAAAAAATTTCTTCCAAATATCTAATACAAAACCTGTCCTCTTTTAGTTTAAAGTCACTACCCCTTGTCCTATCACTACACCCCCTGATAAAAAGTCCCTCCCCAGCTTTTCTGCAGCCCCCTTTAGGTACTGGAAAGCCTCTGTGAGGTCTTGCTGGGGCCTTCTCCAAGCCGAACACCCCCAGCTCCCTCAGCCTGGCTCCATAGGAGAGCTGCTCCAGCCCTGAGCACCCTCATGGCCTCTTCTAAGACTCATTCTAATATTTCTGAGTCCTTCTTGTGCTGGGGGCCCCAGAGCTGAACACAGGGCTCCAGGTGAGGCCTCAAGAGAGCAGAGCAGAGGGGGACAATCCCCTCCATTGCCCAGCTGCCCACGCTGTTTTTGATGCAACCCAGGGCATTGGTGGCTTTCTGGGCTGCAAGTGCATATTACCAGCTCATGTCAAGATTCTTGTTAACCACCACCCCCAAGTCCTTCTCCTCAGGGCTGCTCTCAATCCATTCTCCTCCCAGCTTGTATTTATGCTTGGGATTGCCCTGACCCAGATGCAGGACCTTGCCCTAGGCCTTGTTGAACCTCATGAGTTTCACACAGGCCCACCTTTCAAGCCTGTCCAGGCCCCTCTGCATGGCATCCCTTCCCCCAGCTTATTGTCATCAGCAAATTTGCAGAGGGTGCACACAATTTTGCTGTCCATGTCACTGACAAAGTTGTTAAACAGTGCTGGTCCCAATACTGTCCCCTGAGGAACACCACTCTGTACCGATCTCCACCTGGAGATTGAGCCATTGACTACAACTCTGAGTGCAACCGTCCTGTCAGTTCCTTACCCACTGAGTGGTCCATCTCTCATATCCACGTCCCTCTAATTTAGAGACAAGGATAGCATGGGGGACAGCGTCAAATGCTTTGCACTAGTCCAGATAGATGATGTCAGCAAATAACATCTCTCTTTCTATGGGACAACATACCTTTCATGGAATACAACGTTTTGAGGTTGTTTTTTTTTTACCTATCTGTTAGAAGGAACAACAAGATAAATGCAAATAAGAAATATTTAACTTTAAGGATGACAGCTAAGAACAATAGAGAATTCCCTATCAGAAGACTAGTTGCCATTCTGGAAGGTAAACTACAGCTAGAAGTGATGAAAAAAGGGCTTGGTGAGATTATCTGGGTAATTCTATATAAGAGGTGAAGCAAGATGATTCAGTTTTTCCCTTCTGCTTCCTTTTTGATTTGTATCCATGAATTTTGCAAGACTTATGCAACGGTAGTAATCACTACATAATCTGCATCTACATAATCTTTATCATGTGTGCACTGCTCTGAAAAATTTTACTGCAGCAGATGGCTTTGTTTCACTGCTATTCTGCAGAGTTCACATGCAAATGTGTCACTTCTAATATTGTCTGCGTCATCTAAGGTCATTGGAATCACATAAATAACCAGTCTGTTATATATTCTAAGCATTCATCATCTTTTGGAAGGCTGTGGAATCTTTGATGGCTCTCAAATTGTGTTGAAATCAAGCTTTGGGATAGGAACAGAGTTAGGATAAACTACTGCAGGGACTTGTTGAGAATTTATCTGAAATTTTCAAGGGAGCCATGAAAGAAAGCAGTCTAGACTTTCATTTCTGTTACATCATCTCTACTGTATGCCTTATCCAGAGAATTATTTGGCCTTTCCTTTCCACAACACTATAAAGTGCTCCTCAGAGATCTTCATCTGAAAAGACAAGCATTTTATTCCATGTGCATAGCAGTGGAGTGCACTTGTCTGGTGGCTGGTACAATTAATTAAGCTAAAGGAAATTTATTTTAGATATTTGGTTCAGTGGTTTTCACATATGAAATGAAGGATAAAATAATTTTCTTTATGCATTAGTTAGGAAAAAAATCTTCGTTTTCTTTGTGTTAAATGAAACTTCTACCCCAGTCAAATTAAAAGTGGGTTTATGTGAAGTGGTCCTTTTCCCCCACACATTCTTGCTTGTGAATCAGAGAAAGCAGCTTTCCAGACTAAAAACAAATAAACAAACAAACAAAAACTATTCTCATTTTTCTTTGTGACTGGTTTTCTTAAGAGGGTATATGCTCACCAAAAAAATAAACATGAGGACATGAAATACATGGTAGCCTGTAAGGGCAGATGAGATCCGATTTATTACTAAAATTGATATTTGGCTGGGAAACATTCAAGAAAGTATGAGAGTCTTACCAAAAGAAAAGAAAACATACAAAAAGAATACATTTCATTTTCCTGAGTTCAGAATTTGTTTACCTTTAACTACCTGCCTTAGATTAAGAAAATGCACTAATAGATTGCACTAATAGAAATGCACTAGATAATCTTCCAGGGTCTCTTTTTCTCCTGGTTCTCAAAGTTTATGAGGTTTTATTGAAGCAGTGCTGTGTATGCTTCAAGGAAGCACACCTCCTGATGACATCAGCATTTTGGTTAAGATGGGATACACAACAGATGACATATTGGTAGTCAGAATGAGATCTTTAGATAAATGCATTCGTTGTTTACATCCACTATATTTATCATGAAGAAATGACATTTTTTCACTCAGCCATGATCCCCATGGGCTTAACTTTGAGATCTAGATTGTCCTCCTCTTGCTATATTATCTCTTACTAACCTGATGTACATCGTAGCACAGATTCATCTCATCTTATTTTAGGCAAATAACTGAGCGAAACTGTGGTCTACATGATCTGGGTTCCCCCCGTAGTCAATGGAGAGAGGTAAGTGCCAGAAGAAGTGCCACATCTTAAGAGGGCTGGATTGTCCCGTGTCTCTCCACCAACTATAGAGAAACCTTATGAAAATTGGGCTCTAATATAATTGTATATTGTAACTGTCTAACATCAAACAGACATTCTACCTTAAGTTTCGATGCCTTTTTTTTATTTTATTTTCTTACAATGTATTTTTTTGCTTGTTTTTGATTTGTTTAACTGCCTATACAATTTTCAAAGTCATTTTTCTTTGTACAAGTAGCCTTTTGTTACTTCCTCTCTCTGGAGAAATGTTTATGGCTTTTTGATAACTTTTCTGAGATTAACACCTAATTCTAATCAAAGTATGTAAGAGATTGGAAGCAAAAGGCAAACACGTAAAAAGTTCTGAGAATTTCTCCCAGTGCCTTGTAAAATCTCTTGCTTTCAATCAGCTAAGCTGGTTGCAGCTCCTACCAGCTAATGCACTAAGTTTATTAGAAATATAATCTTGAAAATAGAAGATAGATTTTGTAGTAATTTGTGTCATTATAAAACAAGTATATTCATGCTTCAAATTTAACCTCTGTTTGCAAAAAAAAAAGTATTGGTTGAATTATAGTATTAGCTATTCAAATAAAGATATATTGCTCCTCCACCCTCAAATGATATGAAAATACTGGTGACATCATCTAATGAAATATGCATTTTGAGCTTTGCGTACGTTGCAAAAGATGCATATTTTGTTAGGGTGTTAACAGTTTGTTTCTTTGCTTTTAATGTTTGGGAATTTGCAGCTGACAGAACCAGATATCTTGCTGTGCCTGAGCAAACTCCAAAGAATACTACGTAAGGTCTTAGTTATGGATGTTTGTTATTGTTGTTGTTTTGTTTTGTTTTGTTTTGTTTTGTTTAATCTGGTCTTATCAACCTGCTATTCATCCTAGAAGTTGTCCTTAAACTGGTTTGCACAACTCATCATGCTAGCTCCTACAGAGCTTCAACGAGCAATTCTGTTAGCATTGAATAATTTATGTAGTGTAATTTAAAAACATACGCCAAGGAATACTTTACATTTCTACCATGGAGTCTATCTCTAGAGCACTCACTGTTTTCATCAAATAACATCCACAAATTTTGGATGATGTATTTAGTGGACTAGACATACTGCCAATCTGAATTTACATTGGAAAACTCCATTCAAGATTGGACGTAAAAAACATCAGGTTTGGCATGCAGCTGAAGGAAGACATATCTTTTTAACTAGCAGACAAAGACATATTAAGATTTAATAGCTGGAAAAGAAATCTAGGAAAATTCAGACCTATAAATAAGTCCGAATATTTTTTACAGGTATTTCAATTAACCAGGGGAACATATTAGTAAGGAATGTGTGAAATTCATTGTCTCTTGAAGTCTTTAACTCCTGAGGCTCCAAGTAAACTATGTGGTGTGGGCTTATTCAAGTGAGTCATAGGATAAAATATTATTGTTTTTAATATTTAAGTGTCAGATATCATGATCTAATCTTACCAACTGAGAAACATTCAATCAAAAATTTAAAATATCGTTGAATTTATTGGTATAATAAACCAATACTGAAAATTTGCCGTATCTTCTCTCCATTAGCTTGAGAGAGTGTGAAAAACATATATTCAAGCAACATAGATCTTCAAACTGAACAAAGATCTCTATGTCTTTAATGTCTTTTCCATAAAACCCAAATTACTCACTGTTCCAAATATCTGTTAAAATTATTGGAAACTGTCATTTATCTCATCTAGTAGCATTACCCACAATAGCCACCCTTCCTGTCCCTGTACCTACTCTGAAACTCAACTCCTCAAAAAAAAAACCCAAGCAATTGTGGTTTGCTGGAATAAGTCTACTAAAATTTACCCCAATTATTTCTAAAATAGCAGAGCAGACTGCAAGGACAGGACCATGCACTCTCCTGAAGTCACTGTGAATATCTGTGACACAAAAGCCCCTGAAACAAAGAGCACCTATTAAACTCTACTCTCATTTACTAACTACCTCTGTCATCAGCCATCCATGACTGGAAGGTTTGAGGCCCTGTAAACCTTTGTTAACCTTTACTCATCATGTTTTCATGAGATCAGTCACAGAATAATTATGACAATCTTTCTTGCTCTATTTTTCATCAATCTACCCTGTCACAATTTGAATATCTTCCTCTTATATAATTTTCCTGACCATTGACAGACCAGACCATTATAATCTTTTCATTTCTGATTTTTTTTAAAATAACTTATTAAAGATTCTATTAATTAATCACTCTTATTAACTGGTACCATTAAATTGAAATAGATCTTCTCCTGGTTGCCATCTCAGGTCTAGGTTTCAATGTTATTGTCCTGTATAATTGGGTGGGACCATTCCATATGGTCTTTGTAAAATACAAGCTAACTACTTAATGTCATTAAACTGCCATAACAATTATTTTGAAAATGCTAAAATGTACTTTTGTATCAAAAGCAATTCATTAGGTCCCCCGAAGAAGGTAAACTGGGGATGGTAGTGGGAAGAAAATGAGGAGTGATATCCAATTGATCTTACCTCAGAAAGTGATTCAAATCAAATACAGTGAAGAATATTTAATTTTTGTTCTTGTTCATGCCAAGTAGCTGTGAACAAGGGCACTGTGCAAAGAGGTCTTCTAAGAAAGGCATAAGGATATTTTTAATAGATGCTTTGAAATGCCATTTGCTGTCAATAGCACTTAGAAAGGTTAGGAGGAGAAGAGCCTTCAGTAGAAACCCATTCCAAAAGACACTGTTTGAAAGGAAGATATGTGAGCTGTGTCTTGAATCTCTGATACACCTCATAAAGTATACTTGCAGTATACTACCACTGGAAATTCATGAATGCTCTGAATCTGTGCTTTCTAATTTCTTATACATTTTTTCCAGTTTTGTTACAATAAGCATAGGCCTTTTATACTGCTTGAATAAAGCCCCATCTACCTTGCATGTGGTTTACAGTGGCCTCAAGTGACACACTGTTAGCACATTGAGATCTAGAGAAAATGGCGTCAGTGGCATATCTTCCAGGCTTTCTGCCAGTCGAGACAACGTGAGTATTCTGGAAGCTTAAGGGCATTTTCCCAGGGAATTTCAAGATCTGGTGTAAATAGTGAAGCCCTTCCCTCTCTATCTTGGTTAACACACCACCAGCAAGGCTGAGAAAGTAGCCCAGCAATGCACAGCAGAAGGAAAAACCCATGTTGTCACAGTAACTGCCAGCAGCAGTGGCTTTAGATCAGGTTGGCAGAATTTAAGCTTTGAAAGACACACCTGGGGAAGCAAGTCTGAGATGTTTCCTGACTCCAATGACAAAAATTAAGCACTTGTGTTTTTTTTCCTTCCTCCTCCGCAGCTTTTCCTGGTACTCACGCAATACACTGTGTAACCTTCAGCACTGTGTGTGTCGTGGGCACTCCATGTCCCTTTCAGTGCCTTAAGGATAGTGAGCCACCCTGTGTTAGTCTTCTCTCCTTGAAGTATCCTCTCTCTTCTGCTCAAGTTGCACCAAAAAGTAGCTTTACCCTGAAATGCTTTCCCTCCACTTCAGACCTTGGTATAGCAATAAAGACAGTATGTGTTCCAATGGTGTCTCACCATGGCATTGTAATGGAAGAAGCCTTCACATAGAAAATGTTCAGGTACTCCAGGCTTTGAGGTGGCCCAAAGGGTTTGCTTTCTTCTAATAAATTATTTGGGACACCATAGGAAGAAAGTTGGAATTAAAACTTTATGAGATTAGAAATGACTGCTCATTCGTTGCTACCCGACTTGTAGAATTACTAGGCTGTAAGGCTTGTTTGATTGATCAGTGTTAATATTTTATGGAAAGAGAAGAGTATTAAAATGAAATGAGAGTATTTGCTTCTCTGATACTTTAGAGATATGTGTTTAACACATACAAAACACATACAGGAGTAGATGGTATATCCTGACCAGTTTCCCAGCTTTTGGCTGAGTACTCTGTGGCCTGTTGAAGATGTAACTGTGCAACCAAAGATGATCACAAAAATAGAAACACTGGAGAAGAATAAGCTGTATTTGCACTTACTGCTCACTTACTTGGCAAACCAGTGTGGTCATATTCAGAGGATTTAATATCACAGCTTTAGTTTTGGCATAGTAATTTATTTTTCTTTTAAAGTAAATGTCAAACAGAGGTGTGCAGAAAAAAAAAAAAAGCGTTATTCAAAGAGTGATTAAAAAGCTTTCAGCAACTGTATCCCAAGTCATCTCTGTCATTTCTGCAGGTGTATATATATAAATATATTTTTTTTTTTCCTAGCTCCTTATGCAGTCAATCCAAAAGCCACGTTGAAACTATGCAGCTGCAGTACCCCTGTGATATTCTGAAGACCAGACTGTGTGTTCACCACATTGTCCAGCTCATGAAGTGTTTTTGTAGGCCCATGACAGTGCCATTCTAGCTGGAGCATTGCACTGCCTTGTTTTCACACAGTCTGCCAGCATGCCTCTTGTGTTGCCTGGATGGCCCCATAACCACAATTATATGTCTGGAGGTTGTGAGCCTTTCCGTACAAGATACCCCAATGCATCCCCATGTGGCAGATCTGTCATGTAGGACATGTCTCTTCATATACCCTGGGGCACAGCAATGCTAACAAAGCTGTTGCAGTACTAAAACTGTGTTCCCTATATGAGAAATATCCATCTTTTCTCCAGACCCACCTGAGACCCTGTTTCAATATTCTTCAACCAAACTGATCCTGATCAAAAAATTAGATATATTGATGGCCATGGAGACACCACCCCATGGCAGTGTGACAAGACAGCTCACATACGGGGCTGCATCCAGGGCTTGCTCAGTTCCCATAACTCTTCACCAAACCAGTAGAGCCAATTGCATCAACAGTCCATGCAGCAGTCCTACCAGAAGAGAAAAACTGAGCCTTGACTTCAAGAGATAGTTTTTACATATTTTATAGCCCTTTAACCTTTCACAGAAGAATGCATAGAGTCTTAACACTGCTTTACTGACTGTCAGCCCCTTTGAGTCTGAGGGTGAGTTCAGTTTTCAGAATAAATATTTCAAAAACAGCCACTGATTTGAACACCGAGTCTGGCTGTTTGGTTTGAGCTGTGTTAGTAGGTATCTTCCACTGGACCTCAGAAGCACCTGATTAGACATTAACTGATGGCAGAGTAGAAACGTCTGACAGATTTTTGAACCTGCTCAGATCTCTCTTAAAATAGGAATTACAAAGGAAAATTCAGATGTCACAGCAGGAGGTAGAGAAAGAATTTCTCTGAATGTTATGTTTAGCAAGTGCCTTAATCATAGAATCACAGAATGGTTTGGGTTGGAAGGGACCTCAGAGCCCCCCCTGCCCCCAGCCCAGGCTGCCCCCAGCCCCATCCAGCCCGGCCTTGGGCACTGCCAGGGATGGGACAGCCACAGCTCCTCGGGGCGGCCTGCACCAGGGCCTCACTGCCCTCACAATGAAAAAATTCTGAATTTCTGCCCGAAAGCTAACCTAAATCTTCCCTCTTTTAGTTTAAAGCTATTATCACTTGTCCTGTTACTACATTCCATGGGAACAGATATTCATTGAACAAAATCAGAACATAAAATTAGATCTAACCAAAAGATTTCTGTGGAATATTATTTGGAATTAAAATACATTGGAATGTGTGGAGTCTTACATCTCATTCCAAAAAGTACCTAAATATTTAAATTTAATGTAATTGAAATGGAACTTATTCACTATGCAGGTCATAAACATTTCAGTATTTTGTTTTCCATTGACTCATTTCATAATGTTTTTATATATGAAGTTATTTTGTATTGTTACTTATTTTTTAACTAAACAGATACATATGTATTATATATATACAAATATATTATATGTATTAGACATATATTTAGTAATTTTGGTTTGTGTATACATGTCATAAAAGTGCCTTTTCTTCCCATTGAGAAGGGTGAAAATGGAAACAAACAAACAAACAAAGAAACCAACCAACAATGGGCAAAAGCAAATTTAAAACATAAAATGAAATCAGATAATTTCGGTATTTCTCACTTAGATACAACACATTCTTCGGCACAGAGTCTTATCCTATCTAAAAATAAAAAAAAATAAAACTATTTTTAATTATTAAAAAAAATATATTTTTAAAAATAAAACTATTTTCTTCCTGACAAAGAAACAAATTCACATGCTGTGAACATCCCTTACCCCTCTTCAATACAATGATCAGATCAACAAACCCATTCTCTGCCCTAATAAATGGGATGGACTGAAGAAAGTTGTGAACTTGCTGAAAGCAATTTCTTCGTACTTGTACTTGTCAAAGGGTGGATCTGTGAGAAGTGGGGGTATTTGGACTGTCCGTCAAGAAATATTTCTAAACATTTTTGCTACCTTCAGCACGAGAACTACCAGGGGATATTATAGATGGGTGTTGTCTGTCTCTGGAAGAAGACTTTCATAACCTAATTTAGGACTCCTTAGCCCCAGTTTTGCATTGATAGTTAAACTGGGTTAAAATCTGCCTCTTCCCTCTGTTCCTTCCCATACCACCTAGACACGAGAAAGTCCACCCACAGATGCATGAATCTTCTCCTTGCCTCATGTTTGGGGATGATTTCAGAAGCTTCATCTCTAGGAGGGGGTTTGCTGAAAGATCCAATGCTTACTGACGTCTCCTATAATACATATTTTATTTCTCCTTGCTCTTTGTAGATCAAGGTCATTTGTAAAGTAAACTTTGGATGCTATCAAGGGTACAGAATAATGTCTTTATGTTTCCCTCCATGTTTATTGTTTTCACAGAGTTCAGAAGATACAATATTCAGTGCTCACACTCTTTTTGCTATTTCTTGACCATATCAGCACATGTTGAAGTCATACCTAATGTCAAAGGCTCTGTATGGAAAGACAACATGTTTTGCCAAGCCACCGTTGGATCCCTCTAAAATCCATTTCAACATGGACTATAAAGAACTTCATTTTTTTTCTGACTGTCACTTTTTGCCCTATGAGCACAAAACAGGTTAAATGGGAGATTTTTGCACTGATCATCAGGAGTTGGTTTGGTGCGGGATGCTAGCAGCTACCTGCAACATCGCTAACACTAGCCCATGGAAAGGTGAAAAATTGGCTCACAAATGCTTTGTAGCTCATGTGTACAATGTGTGTGTAGCCCTTGGCTCTTGTCCTGCAGTAGTCACAATATGGAGGATATTTACCGTCAGTTCCGGGCTTACGTGGTAGCTTTTTGGCTCAGCTAGTAATCTATCACTATCAGTATTTTATATCAGAAATTTTGAGCTTTGGCAATGCTTACTAAATAGGAGGAGAAAGTTTCAGCCACACTATTGGTTCTGACTGGCACGTCACACATACCTGCATCATTTGCCAGGTACAGAAGCATGTTATCCTCTATTTGGATTGCAACTGTCCTCTCTCATCTTCAAAGAGTGGAGATTTAATCTTCACAGGAATAAATTAAGGTATTTCGTAGTGCAGCTGTGGGAACAGAGAGCTGGGCATGATTTTACATCTGGCAGCACTATCACTCAGTTGTCCAGCTTCAGTCTATGCTGTAAATAACACTTTGATTCCCAATATGAGTTTTCAGACTTCCCATGGATTATGCTGACTCGTCTACCAAATAATTTGTATTTAATGCAGTCTGGTGCTACCTGCCCATAGTTTTCTTCTAGACAGATATTTCTGTTGGACCTTGATGAGTTTAAGCACTCTTAACCGCATTGAAGCTATAGCCTGGGAAAAATGTGCATCGGGATGGGGTGCTGAACATTAAGAAGTTATTTAAAGCTCACAGCTCACTGCCTGAGGCAAGCACCCATGGACAGCAAGGGCTGACTAGAAAGGGCCTGATATCTGTTTCTGAGAACACCATGAAGCAAGAAAAACAAATCTCAGGCTAGGGACTGCACTGGTCCCTGCTGAGCGAAAAGTCTGAAGAAGCTTTCATTTAAAACTCAGTACAAGAGTCTGCCTGTGGTATTTGTTGGATTAAAAAAAAATCTTTTTCCATAGAGAGTCTTTTGTGTGAGCTGGTGCTGGCCATGTACATCGGTATCAAATCCCAAGACAGGCGAAAAGAATGGCAGTAATTTCAGTTTTATTTTCAGGAAAAGAATAGAAGAAAAGTGGCTGCAGCAGCAGGGAATATTAACTTGTACCTTTAGAGGTCACTTGATCACAGTACTGCTGAAATTAAAATCACTTCCTAAATTAACATTTGATCCTGCAGAGAGTTTAATTTAGGTAGATTCAAGTGAGAGGCTATGGAATGACCTCACTTCTAACAGCAAGCCACTGCCTAAGAATGGCAGCTGATTTCCTTCAAACTGCCCTAAAGTTTATACAGCTGCTGTGCCTTTGATCTGAGAGTCCTGAGTGCTTCAGAACATGGCCACGAGGAGGAAAATATTCTAGAAGTCAGTAATGTTTGCTCTACTGGATAAAAAGAGCATTAGTTCTGGCAATAAATCAGTCACATTTTCACAAGTACATGGAATAAATTAGATTCATGTTCAGGAGAATTATTAATTTATTTTTTTAAAGAATGTAAAAGGTCTTAAAAAATGTAGAACTTGCTCCTTGTCCATTTTTTTGATACACTTAAGGCTAGAATCGTGTGTAAAATTATTGTGTGTGTCCTCTCAAGATGGCCTAGTCCACCTTTCTGTCCCAAGGAAGGATCAGGTATTCCTTCTGACCATATCAGGTGTTTTGCTCAGCTTACTTTCAAAGGATTCCAGTGGTAGAGATTTAGCAATGTTCCAGACAATTAATTTCATCGTTTCATTATCCTTACCTTTAAAAGTTCTTATAAGGTCTTATTTGTATTTTCTTTGCTGTAGTTTATCTTCTTAATTCTTTTTCAATACACCCCAACCACGGAAACATATTTCTGCTTTTTCTTTGCAGGTACGCTTTCCATATATGAAAATTCATGGCTCACAGCAGAGTATGCTGAGTGGCAAATGAGAGAAGGATGTCAGCTGTGGATGACCTTTCCTCAACAACACATTGCATAGAGTTCCTGATGTCCTAGCAGGAGTAAATGGCTCGTACAAGAGACTCTGCTGGTCCAGGTGTAGTAGAGAGATCAAAGTGAGCATCTCTTTTGATGCCTTCCTCACTCTAAGAGCCCTGTAAGCTTTTTGTTTGTTTGTTTGGAAGGTGATTTACACAATAAATAAATAAATAAAATGAAAATCACACCTGTAATAATAATTGCTTTGTGAAGCAAAAGTTATGGAGACTACATTATGGAGGACATTTCCTATACATGTATATGTTCCTACAGTGCGTAGAGTGGTTTTCTTTTTTATAGTAAGATCTCTGTGACTATGTTTGAATGTGAAGCTGGCTAAAGCTGATATGGTGACAACAAAAGCACTCTTACAATACCCACAGAGGTGCAAGGTGAAAAAAAAAAAAAAAAAAAAAAAAAAGGCAAAAATGGCATTTAAAAGCACACAGGCAGCAGAGGCAGCAGAGAAGCATCTTTATCCTTAAGCGCTCTGCCATGAGCCAGCTCCTAATACAATTAACTGCTTTATGGTCCAGGTCAACAGTTGCTGAGCTGCTGAACCTACAGAATGAAACAAGCTGTCAAGTAATAAATAAAGTTTGTTCCTATAAGGCAGAGAAAGCTTGTAATAAGGCAGGAATTGCTGCTAGTGCTCATTAGATGGCACCCTTCCTTTATGTTAGGAAGGGAAGGAACAGTTTAGTTAGAATTCACTACAGGCTCTCCAGCAAGCATAAATAATGAGATTCTGCCCACTTGTTGTCATCAGTAAGTTTTTATATTAGTTGCTATGTCGACCCACCACCCACACTGAATTCACCTCACCTACCCAAACTTTCCCTTCAATACCAATCCAATACTGTTCCCACTTCCAGCTCAAGGATGACTCACAATGATGCTGTCAAATGACAAAGGTGAGCATTATCCTCCCCCTGAGGACACCTCCAAATCTCTGTGGGTCAAAAAGTAATTCCTGGACAGAGTTATATAGAGGGTGCTCCCTGAAATGTTTACAATGAGACAGACTCAATGCATATTGCATATTATGCAATATTGCAGATATTATGTAATATGGCAGATATTTGTTATAATATTATATATATTAATGTAATATAATATTGCAATATTATGCAATATGGCATAATAATAGGCCATATAATAGGCCAGAATAATAGGCCACAGCCAAAAAGCGCTTTAGTAATGGTAGAGAGCCCTGATTTGTAATTCAACATACAATGTCAACAGAAAGGGGTCAGTGTCATGTTTGCAGAGCTTCAAAATCATCTAAATGATCTTGTGGTTTTTTTTTGTGTGTGTGTGTGTGTGTATGTGTGTGTTTCTCATTAGACATTAAACATCAAACTGTTTTTAAACAATTCATGATTTTTTTCTTATTTTGTCATTAAATAAATGTCTTTAAGTTGCCTGTGCTAAGGGATTTTTATTTTCTGCCTTTAATTTTAGCAATAGGAAACATTCCCTTTTCATTAACTGAAGATTTGAGATCTACAGTAAGTTTCTTTAATTGAGTTTGGAAGTCACCATGCCTTTAATTGACTGCTTAGCCAGGTCATGGTTTCATTGCCAACTCTTTTGCTTGGGAGTGGGGAGGTCCCTTCTGTTATCTAACTTGGTAAGCCAAGTTGTTAGCTTGTAAATCAGCTTTGTTATTCCTCTAGATCTGAGTTAAGAAAACTTAGTTACTAGAACAAGAGCAAAAACAAAACAAATGCTGTGATACATTAACCACTATGCTTTGTTCAAGACACATAGAAATTGTTATATAAATTGCCTAAGAAACTGATTAGAATGAGAGCCAATCACAACCAAAAATATATCTCCAGTTTCATGGTACTCACAAATGAAGCAGAATTAATGGTATGTGAGGTTAGGAGTCCATGCTTATTAGAAATCTAAATGATGTACTTTGTAAATTTAGTGGTGCACCTGATATGATGTCAAACTGAATAAAGCAGCTGACATTTAATAGTTGGAAATGTAATAAAATATGATGTTTCAGTACTTACATTTTAGCAATTCCCAGTTTGATGCTTTTGCCACCGTAAATTACTCTGAATCACTTAATTCCTCTGAACACCTGCTCTGCAGTTTATTTGCAGACATTTTGCCACATGAAAGTAGTGCTCTCATTCATCTGCTTTCCCATTCGTACTGGTGTGAACCTTCAAGCTCACAAAGATGAAAGGAAAGTGAAGCTGGCTGACCTGCTCACCGCCTTAGTGCTATTAACTGCTATTATTATGTTTCACAGAATCGCGGAATCGTCTAGGTTGGAAGAGACCTCCAAGATCACCTAGTCCAACCTCTGACCTAACACTAACAAGTCCTACACTAAACCATATCACTAAGGGCTACATCTAAACGTCTCTTAAAGACCTCCAGGGATGGCGACTCAACCACCTCCCTGGGCAGCCCATTCCAATGCCTAACAACCCTTTCAGTAAAGAAGTTCTTCCTAATATCCAACCTAAACCTTCCCTGGCACAACTTTAGCCCATTCCCCCTCGTCCTGTCACCAGGCACGTGGGAGAATAGACCAACCCCCACCTCGCTACAGCCTCCTTTAAGGTACCTGTGGAGAGCGATAAGGTCTCCCCTCAGCCTCCTCTTCTCGAGGCTGAACAACCCCAGCTCCCTCAGCCGCTCCTCGTAAGACTTGTTCTCCAGACCCCTCACCAGCTTCGTCGCCCTTCTCTGAAATCTTTCGAGCACCTCCATGTCCTTCTTGTAGCAAGGGGCCCAAAACTGAACACAGTACTTGAAGTGCGGCCTCACCAGAGCCAAGTACAGGGGGACAATCACTTCCCTAGACATGATGGCCACACTGCTTCTTATACAAGCCAGGATGCTGTTGGCCTTCTTGGTCACCTGAGCACACTGATGGCTCATATTTAGCCGGCTATCAACCAGTACTCCCCGTTCCTTCTCTGCCAGGCAGCTTTCTAACCACTCTTCTCCCAGCCTGTAGCTCTGCTTGGGGTTTTTGCGCCCCAGGTGCAGACCCGACACTTGGCCTTGTTGAACTTCATGCAGTTGACCTCAGCCCATCGGTCCAGCCTATCCAGATCCTCCTGCAGAGTCTTCCTACCCTCAAGCAGATTGACACACGCACCTAACTTGGTGTCATCTGCAAACTTACTGAGGGTGCACTCGATCCCCTCATCCAGGTCATCGATAAAGATATGAAAGAGGACTGGCCCCAGTACTGAGCCCTGGGGGACTCCACTAGTGACCGGCCTCCAACTGGATTTGACTCCATTCACCACAACTCTTTGGGCCCAGCTATCCAGCCAGTTTTTAACCCAACGAAGCATACACCAGTCCAAGCCACGAGCAGCCAGTTTCTTGAGGAGAATGTTGTGGGAAACGGTATCAAAAGCCTTACTGAAGTCAAGGTAGACCACATCCACAGTCTTTCCCTCATCCACTAAGCGTGTCACTTTGTCATAGAAGGAGATCAGGTTCGTCAAGCAGGACCTGCCTTTCATAAACCCATGCTGACTGGGCCTGATCGCCTGGTTGCCCTGTAAGTGCCACATGATGACACTCAAGATAATCTGCTCCATGAGCTTCCCTGGCACTGAGGTCAAACTAACAGGCCTATAGTTCCCCGGGTCTACCCTCCGGCCCTTCTTGTAGATGGGCGTCACGTTTGCTAGCTGCAAAACTAGACAGACTAGATTACAAGCTGGACCAGGCCACTCATTCATGTTGTTTTGTAGCTTCGAGAACAATCATTCTGTGTTTCACAGGAAACTGCATGAGAAAAATTCAGACTAGTCTTTCACATGAGAAAATTACAGAATAGATTACCCCAGAGAAAGGTTTTTTCTAGCTACAGTAAATAGACGTTGCTTTAAATCCTGAGTCATCCTTGTTGCTTTTTGTTTTGGTTTGTATAACTCTATTTATTTGTTACCTGACTCATTCAATCAAATTGATCTCTCTCTGCAGTTTCAGATACACTTTTTTCAATGTTTGTTTGCATTATTTAACAGGTTATGCAATGAGTCTTCTATTATTTTGCACCATAATTATTAGTAGGTGAATACATTAATCATCTCATGATCACTTGATAAGTAAACCTTCCAGATAACATCGAATGGTGATATGTCTGTCTTCTGTGCTGTTAAAAGTTCTCACAAATTTCAGTTAGACTTTAGGATTATTTTTAGGGAAATCCCTGATCCTTTCCCTCTTTCTCTTTTCCAGATCCCTTTCCCTAGAATACATTGTTTTACACATTAAACTCTCATCCCTATCAGTTTTCATCTGTGTCCCAAAATAATGGCAAAACCTTGGATAAATCCCATTTTCAAAGATTTTGGACTAGCATATGGAATTAATAGATGGTTGCAAACTACTGTATGCTTATTTATCAGAATCATTCATTTGTTTTTAGATTTTACAGACATGCATGGCATCTTTTACCTGGGAACATTTCATTACAGTAGCCTCTTCCTATGTCAGTCTGAACATATGCAAATAGTATTTATTGGACACTGGTTTAAAAAGGACATTCTGCAATGTCCTTTTAAATTTCTTTCTTATTTGGTATGCATGGATTCATCCTGTGAGTAAAAAAGTAGGAGGAGGGATGGGGCTTTTCAGGTGGTTTTAGTATTGGCTGATGTGACAAGCCTATACCTGTAATTACCTCTACTATATGGTTACTTGTCTAGTATGGCAAACTATTGGTAAAATTCAAATGTCACACATGATTTCATGAACCCAAATGAAGCATCTTACTGAGCTGTAGTGTGAATTACTACATATGCAAAAGACCTACAGAAAACGGATAATCCTCAGGAATTAGTACTGTGATCTTGGCTAAGGCAGTGATCTTGGCCAAGACCATGATCTTGGCTAAGGCAGTCCCCACCTGCAGGTCTTCAGAACAGCTGCTTCACCTCCCTTGTAGGTCTCCCTGAAAAGCATCTGTGCAGCAGTGGGGAAGCCCTGGCCTCCCTGAGGACTTTAGGTGGGACTGATGTGGAAACAAGACTAAATTGTTAGTAAGGGTCAATATCTGGTGGAACTGTGGAAACCACATGGTAGAAAGCAGAAAAAGACTTCTGGCAGTCATTTGTGCATGTGTGTTTTCCTGTTCTTTTGACTTACCTACATCTTCACAGCCTATTATTTAGAATGATGAGCTTGTAGAAACTAGCAGTAGAAATAAAATGATAATTGAAGAATTTTTCTGCAGATGAGGTGTAATTCTTTCAGATAACTGTTGACAGTTTCATCCTCTGACTGAAAAACAAAATTGCTTGGTCATTAAGAGTGAGCAGCAGGTGTGGATTGATGGATTTGGAGCACACACATGGACTGCAATTTCTAGATGCAATCAGCTGGTCCCTTATGTTCCTGACAGAACTTAAAAATGCAAATACTGAAGCAAGCTGAGAGGAGTTGATATTGATCAGTGGTATCAAAGGAAGATTTAGCAACATCAACATGGTTATTTTATCTCCTTAATTTCTAAGAACCCTCCAAGGCAAAGTCGTTCAGGGAGCAGGTATGCATTTTTATTTAACAATGATATTGTCAGTAGTCAACTTGTAGAGAAACAAAACCCAAACAAACAAATAAAAACACTTTAAATGCTGAAGCCTTCAAACACTTTGGATATGATAAACGAGACATACAGATAATTGGAAATGTACCCATCACCAAACAAAACAAACAAAAAGCTCTATTTATGGGTGAGTCTGTTGAAGTCTTTGACAAGTTCGCAAAATCTGGGGAGAAACGGTGTAATTAAAAAAAAAAAAAGTAATGAACAGCAAGACACTTCACAGGTCCATACGTTGAAATGTGTGGGTTTCACTACACGTAAAGTTTGCCATTCTGCACCAGGGTGTCATCATTGAGCCAAGTCCAATATAGTCTGGGGATGGTCCAGCAGGAAACATTGAGAACGTTTCTCTTTGGGGAAGAAGGAAAGTGGAAGACAACTGTGGACTTGTTATTCCAGAATATTAAAAAGTAATGATAACTTTGTGCATTATTCAGATTTTAGTCAAATTTTCCTTAAAGAAATAACTCTGTTTTCACTGAAGAGATGTTTAATAATAACAGTGTTCAGAGATTATAATTCCTTTTTTGGGGGGAAAAAAATCAAATATTCAATATATTTTTCTAAATGAATCAAGTATTTAATTGTGTACATATTACCTTGTAATCACAAAGAAAAGTAGTTCAGTAAAAAACTTCATCCACTCTAATATTTAGGTAGCTCACACAAAGCTTGTGATGAATATTTGAGATATTGATAGCATTTTAACCAGATGTCTTTTTTGCCAGCTCTACTAAACATGTCATATCTGACAATATTTTAAACTGATTTAAATTAATTCAACTTGGCCAGTTTGGAGTTTGAAGCATCAAATGAACCAAAAGACTTTATGGGAAATTAACTTGACTGAAGGAATACAGGGAGACATGAAGACATTTTTGTATTGATTTATACCTCTTCTAACTTCACATCTCTAAAAGTGATTTTTTTCTCTCCCATTTTGTTGCTGAAACAGACAGCAGTCCTGCTGGTGAATGCCAGATACAGTAGGAGAATGGTCCACAAAAAAACCCTCTAGTCATTCTGCAAAGAAATATTACAGAGTTATTCTTTGCCTGCATGAAAGACTGAGTAGAAAACTAATTTCCCCGTGGAAAATAAAGCAGAAGCTGCATTGAGAAAAATGAAAAAGGAATCAAGACAGCTCCCATAAAATGTCAGAAACAAAAATTAAAATAAAAATCCAAGCATGTAGACTACACTTCCAACTAATTAATCACAAATATTGGGTAGTTGGCTCCCAAGTTAAAATACATTGATTCTTATGCAGTTCATGTTGCATGGATAATAAAGACAGGTTTGCAACAGCGAAAAGTCAGGCAAGCTGCCTAGACATTAAGATGTAATACCAGGGAATATCCACTGGGTTAAATTTGTAAGGTATAAATGCTTCTGTCTAGTATGTTAAGAAAAATGTGAGCTCAGAGATGAAAGTAATGCAAATTACTATGCAATCCTAAGATGAATACAATTCAGGCAAAAAGAGAACATTCATAGTTCCTGCTCACAAAAGATCACATTATATTTCTACAACTTTGCTTTAGCTAATATTGGGACTGCTGACGACTGGAAAAAAAAGAAAAGAGAAAAAAAAAAAAAAGAGAGAGAGAGAGAGAAAGGAAAAAGAGAAAAAAGTTAAAACCATCCCACTCTTGAGTAATAGGCACTTCATTCTTTCACTGTGACCCACCTTTGTCATTTTCTTCACAAGATTTCTCTTTTAGAAGGACACTGGAACTCAGTGCAGGGTATAAGTGGAATCAACAGGGTACAAATGCCTGATTAAACAGAAGTGCAGCCTTAAGTGTTTTGCTGAATCAATATGAGGGATTATTTTACCTTCTGTTTGTAGGATCCACCTCACTTCTGCAATTTAAAATTTAAGAAAAGCAGGTTCCCTAGGGTGGAAAGATAGTTATGGGATAGAGGGAAGAATCTGCATGATATTCTGAAACTTATGTTGACATTGCCATCTAGAGAGCTTTGGTATTATTAGGGGATTTCATGTAAATAAATACTGATGGTGCAATGCAGTGTTGTGGTTATTTCAATTTCATTAACTAGATTTTAAGAAAATGGTGTTTTGTTTCTGTCAGTGAGGCCAGTTATTTTTCTCTTACATAACTGATTTCTCTAACCTGGTCCTGGCAAGCTCAATTTAATTTCATTTTATTATTTAATAGATAAGATTTTCGATTTACCATTTCTGGCAAACAGGTACAGTTTGTAAGGGAGAGAAAAAGACACACAGACTGCCTAGTTTTGCAGTCTTTTTATAACTTGTTATGCTGTGCCAATATACAGAGAAATGATCCAGGAAAAAATGCCAAGCACCTTCATTATTTTCTATCTGTAATAACTTTTATAGATCTGTAATGTTAATATGTGGGCACATAACGTCAGCATAAACCAGTAGTTAAATTAAACCAGGAAACCTAGACCTGGACTTCTGGTCTGTGAAGCATTTGGGATCCCAGCCCTGTTTTTTCAAAACTCTAGCTCCAACCACAGCAAGATCAAATGTAGACAACTTTCAAAATGTGCAGACATGAGGTATTGACGAGCCCCCAAAACCATGATTATAAAGACAAAAGACAGTAAGAGTCTCCAGAAGCATGATTATGAATCCCAGCTGTGACTGTAGGTCAGCAGCCCTGGTGATGTCCCCTCCACACCTCTTGCCCACCCCAGCCTCCTGGTTCTAGGGGGTTTGGGAGGTAGGCTTGGTGCTCTGCCAGCACTGCTCAGCAACAGACAAAATTTCGGTGCAATATCAAGGCTGCTCTAGCTGCAACTGCACAGCACTCTGTGAGCTGCTCTGGGGAAAGTTAACTCCATCCCAGACAGACCCAGTACAAGGTGAAATCTTTCTTCATAGAAAATATATTGGCAGTAACACCTCCACCTCACAGAGGGAAAGTGACACACCAAAATCAAGATGAGTGCTCAACCTTGCTTATACACTTTTGAAAACAGACTAGCACAGGATCACACAAAATGTGTGTGATAAATTAGACAGGAAGCCAAATGTCCCCCAAATTTCTTTGTGTCCCTGGCTGCTGGGCACTTCTCTTGTCTCCCAGATTGCAGTCAGTGGGCTACTTTTGATTATTCTCCTTGACTTCTGTTTATTTCAGAAGCTATTTTAAGGGTGTCTATATTTAATACTGTTAGGCACTCATTTTCAGTATGCATATGTATTTAAATTTATTCATGCTCCCCCACCTCTCAGTATAGTGGCTGTCAGCTGTATGCAAAACTTGCCAATTATTGTAACTTACAGAACAATAACAGGCTAATTGATAGTCAAAGTAAATGGAAGAGCAGTGAAGAGATCATCAATGCCAGCAAGCTAGTCAACAACACACAAAGCAGTCATCAGATATTATCCAACATTTAGGCATTCAAAGAAGCTAATAGAAATGAATATTAAAATGCACAGAGAAGAAAGTGCATGCTCCTGCCTGCTCCACTGAAGTTGGGGCAGACTGGAGAACTTAAAATCGTACAGGTGCCTAATTCTTTTATATTTGAACTGCCCTAAGTTTAATGAGGAAAGAGCTTATAGGGAAGGATCTCTCACAAAAGTTTGCTTGAGCTGCTTAGCTCCATGTCGGTTTCAAGGGCAGACAGTGTCCAAAACCCACAACATATTCCTCAGTCTTGGTATAAATGTATGCTTTTGATGCCTTGAGTCTCATTTCTGTATTTCTGTGCAGTGGAACATAGGTACCCGAATACTCCAAGTATGGAAATAGTTATATTATCCTTTTGTAGGAGAAAAAGAAGACTTTTGATCAAAAAGGAACCAAGAAATCAAAGCTTGCTAGAAAGCTATGGGTATAAATCAGGTACTCAGATACTGTGTTGTTATCTTAGATACTGAGGTCCATCACAGAGGACCCATCACTTTATTTGCATCTGCAGTTTAATCTCGCAGGCTCTTCTGTCCTGGAAGATATTACATGTCCAGCTGTGGCACATGGAAAATCCCCTAAGCCTTACACCTAAGTTCCTGCCAGAGCTTTACACCAAATTACAGCCAGATTCTTCAGCTGGGAATATGTCATTATTGAAGCGGAATCCATAGACAACTTCCCCAGCAGCAAACCTAAAGCACAATGCTGCCTTGGGTAAGGCTACTCCAAATCCTGAGAAAAATAAAGATACCTACTTATAGGAAGACAAGCGAAGTACTAAGGTTGACCAGAGAACAAAGAAAACCATCCACCTCCTAAGTGGCTGCACTGAATTAGATAAAAGTTTTACAAAATACCTTGGAGACAGAAGAAAAAAAAACACAACTGCTTTTAAAAGTCATTAGTAGTCTTTCAGAGGCTATAGCCTTGACTGTTTTTTTATGATCTCATCCACTCATACAACAAGGTAAAAAATAACAAAGTTCAACAAGAAAAGCTCTTCATTTGTGAATGGAAAATATGGATACCATACAGAAATGTACAGGCTGAAATGGCAATTTTAGTAGCCATCTGATATACTTAATAGTTATAAATTAAGACTAATAATTCCAAAATAAGAATTATAATTCAGCTCATATATTTCTTTTCATCAGAAAATCACTAAGCAATTTACAAAGAGGATCAACACCATTATCACAATTTAGTTTCTAAAAGTCATCTGAAGGTGCATTTTAAACAGAAATTCCTTAGTAACCTGTTCTTGGAATTTGCTCTCAATGCTTTCCTCTTTCATCTATCTACAGTATTTGCAGGTCTAAGCAGTACGACAAAATTGTACCAGGTATTTTTTTCCCCCATTGTAACATACGAATGGAACTTCTTTACAAAGATTTATCAGAGAAAAAATGGGAAACACTTTGGTATCTGCTTATACTTATTTCCAAAGTAAGACATCAAAGTTGCTGTACATGGTGTCTATTTCTTTCTAAGTAATATAGAGTGGCACTATGTTCTCCATCCTGAAGTGATTCCATGTAACTCAGCATGATTCCTGGACCAACAGCCTTCTGCCCATGGCTTATTCACATAGAAATAAGCTTGAATGTGATCATCTTAAAACAATGGTATCTATAATTCAAAAAATGAAAACATGATGAAATCATTAACTGTGGTCATTGGGATATTTTTTGCTAGTCAGTAAAATATTCTTCATTCTTCATTACAAAGTAATTGGCTACACTTACTGTGTTTGCAAAAAACCACTTTGTATGAGTGCCTTGAATTGCACGTTAGCAGCCCTCAGTCTTTTCAAATGATATGTCAAGCAATGCAAGAAGAAGAAAGACTTAAAGAAGTTGCTTGCTGAGTGAAATAATTGCTCTGTTTTATTTCAATGAATGCCAGGAGGGAAAAAAAGGAAAAGAAAAAATAAAACACTCTGGCTGATTTTTCAAATTTATTGAATGTTTCATGGCAAATGGTTGTTCCAAACATCTGACTACTCTGAAGCTTGGAAAGTAGGGAAAGGGTTGTACATGCTCTATTTCTCATCCACATCCCACAACTCCCTTTACACACCACTTTAAGAGATAGGATGTTATACCACATGGTTCTTAGGTCTGATCTGTGTTGGAGGCTCGTATAGGTTTTGGGTATATCAAGAGAAAACACTGGAACTGAAGAATTCTTTTCATTATCTGTGTTCAGGCAACAGTTTCAGTCAAAAACACTAACCTGTGAAATTTTAAATGTGGGTACATAAAGAGAGGGACATTTGTCACATTTGGTTCAATTTCCTACTGTTCAACCAAACCTCAGACCAAAGAGGAATAACTCATTTCCAACATGCTTTAAATTATGAGGAAGCACTGGCTTTCCACAGCTCTTACGATCCAAGGGAATGTCAGGAAGCTGCGACGGGAGGGTCAGGCTGGGTGTTAGGAATATGTTCTTCACCGAGAGGGTGGTTGGGCACTGGAACAGGTTACCCAGGGATGAGGTCACAACACTGAGCCTGCTGGAGATGAAGAGGATTTTGGACAATGCTCTCAGACACATGGTCTGATTTTTGGGTGGTCTTGTGTGAAGCAAGGAGTCGGACTCAATGACCCTTGTGGGTCCCTTCCAAGTCTGGATATTTTATGATGGAGAAGGAGAAGGAGAAGGAGAAGGAGAAGGAGAAGGAGAAGGAGAAGGAGAAGGAGAAGGAGAAGGAGAAGGAGAAGGAGAAGGAGAAGGAGAAGGAGAAGGAGAAGGAGAAGGAGAAGGAGAAGGAGAAGGAGAAGGAGAAGGAGAAGGAGAAGGAGAAGGAGAAGGAGAAGGAGAAGGAGAAGGAAGGAAGGAAGGAAGGAAGGAAGGAAGGAAGGAAGGAAGGAAGGAAGGAAGGAAGGAAGGAAGGAAGGAAGGAAGGAAGGAAGGAAGGAAGGAAGGAAGATTAAGCTACCATTATGAATTTAATTTTGACCAGAACTTGTCCCAGTTCAATGAAATTGGACCTCTTGCTGACTTTAACGAGAATATTTTGTGGGAAAGATTTGGGAGCCAAAACAGTTTTCAAAGAGCAGAGAATTAAAATTCATGCTTCTAATTTTCTCAAAATTTAATAATGTCATATAATTATCATTTGAAATTTGATATCAAATCTTCATCTTGTGGGCATAGTAAGAACTTTCTCGTACTCTGTACCTAGTTTTCTGTATAGGTAAGGGTGCATGTGTGTACACACATGCACACAGTTGCTTTTAACCAGATCTCAAATCCTGAAGTTACCTTAAATTTGAAACATAATTTAGCAGTTTACAAACATATTTATTTATTTATTAGAACTCTTCCCATTTTTGAGTGCATCTCTGCCTTTCTAGAAGAGTTTGGAAAAAGCAGAGAGAAAATGTCATCGCACTATTGCTGCCCTGCCCCAGCAGAAGGAGAGTTTGTGAATCTCAAGAGTCTGTCAGATTCCCATTTTGCAAATGAGAGGTGAGCCCTTTGACTGGGATTTCTTTAACTTATTGCATGTAGAAGACCTGCAACTTAGGAAAAAAAAAAGACACATACACACACAAAAAAACCAAACACCTTATATCTTAGATTTGTAGCATAAGCCAAGGTTGTATTTGAAAGTAAGATAACCACTGGGGAGAAAGTGCCTGAAACACCATGTGCCTTAAAATTTTGGATATTCTGAACTTAAATTAAGTCACCATCTCCCTTTGCCTGCAACACACAACACAGTGCCTACTGACTCATGTAAGGGTGCAAGGTGCAGTGCATAGCCTGAGGCATGCGAGTGTTTGGAATACATAAAGCTCCTCATTCTTCAGGATATCCTAAGATTCCTCCTTCTACCTTGGCTTTCATGCCAGTTCCAAACCTCATAGTTTTGCTTGGCCATCAAAAATGAAGTATAGAACAGGGCTCTGAGCAGAAAAAAACAGAGCACAAATAAAGGTCCTTGGCAAAGATCAAACTCTCATTTCCCTGTTGTTTACTGCAGAGGGTGCTGTCTGCCCACATTCCTGCTCCTCCTGCAACAGGTGGAAAGGTTGTGAACTGTTTAAAAGTTGAAAAGGCAGGTCACAGGATATTATTGAAACACACTAAACATTTGCACAATTAAAGGCATAAAATTACATATTAAAGTCACGACAAAGTAAGCCACAGTGAGCAAAGCTGCCATGGTAGCCTGACTGGCATATTAGCAGCACTGCCCTGATTTATAATCCAAACAAATGAGACTTTCCTTCTACATTTACTGACATTTACATCTTTCTGAAGTTATCTATTTAGGCAGCAGCACTGAGGTAAAAAGAAACCACTCTATCCACCCCACAAAAAACCACAAAGCTTCAGAAATCTGTTTTCACGCTGAGTTTTCACCCCAAGTCTGGAAACCAGTTGCAATGTCAGAACTTCTTTATGAAACAAGAAATCCTGCAAATATATTTTCTCAGTTTAGCTGCAGGGTTTGGTTTCAATGAGAATGGAGTTTCATTCACAAAGTAGCTACCACTACTCAAGGAAAGGCAGTCAGTTGTTATCTGCATGTCTGTGGGGACGTCAGCGGAGGTCTTGCTTTCAGCTTAATTCACTCATCCAGTAGCACAAGAAAACAGGATTTTGGTCCGTCTACCCAGAAGTGTTTATGTGTTGTCGTTTTATTTCACAGAATAGAATCACAGAACAGCTTGGGCTGAAAGGGACCTTAAAGATCATCTGGTGACAAACCCTGCCATGGGCAGGGATGCCACCCACTACGTCAGGTTACCCAGAGACTCTTCCATCCTGGTCTTGAACACTTCCAGAGATGGGGCACCCACAGCTTCTCTGGCCAGCCTGTTCTAGTGCCTCATCACCCTATGAGTGAAAAACTTCTTCCTTATATAAAATCTAAATCACCCCTCTTTTAGTTTGAAGCCATTCCCCCTTGTTCTATCACTATCTACCCATGCAAAAAGTCTCTCTCCACCTTTTTTATAAGCCCCCTTAAGTACCAAAAGGCCACAACGAGGCTGAGCATCCCTGACTCTCACAGCCTTTCTTCACAGGAGAGGTGTGCCAGCCCTCTCAGCATCCTCGTGTCCCTCCTCTGACCCACTCTAATAGACCCACACCCTTCTTGTTCTGGGGGCCCCAGTCCTGGATGCAGGTCTCCAAGTGGGGCCTCACAAGGGTGGAGTAGAGGGGGCGATCACATCTCTTGACCTCCTGACCACTCCTTTCTTAATGCAGCCCAGGATGCAGTTGGCCTTCTGGGCTGCAAGCACACACTGCTGGCTCATGTGAAGCTTTTTGTCCACCAGAACCCCCAGGGCCTTCTCTGCAGGGCTGCCCTCAATGAATTCTTCTCCCAGTCTTTAATCCTGTCTGGGTTTGCCTTAACCCAGTTGCAGCATCTTGCATTTGGACTTGTTGAACTTCATGAAGTTCATGTGGGCCCACTTCTCCAGCCTATCCAAGTCTCTTTGAATGACATCCCTTCCTTCTTTGGTATCAACAGCACCACTCATCTTGGTGTCATCTGCAAGCTTTCTGAGGGTCCACTGGATCCCACCTTCTATGTAACTGATAAAGATATTTAACAGCAGCAGTTCCAAAAGGGAACCTGTACAGGTAACCTGTACAGATTAACCTACAGTTAACCTGTAACAGTTTAATTTAAACTACAAAACCCTCCTAAGAGGATTTTTGGTGTGCACAGGTGTCAGATTTTCACTTACTGCTTCCCTTCTGGTCCCATGCTCTTCAAATTTCCAATGGTGAAACAGGCTGCAACATCAGCTGGGGTGAACAGTGACCACCCTTCACAATCTTGGAAAATGCAATGAGATGGACATTACTGTTTCCCTGAGAAAACTCTGAAAAGGCTCTTTGGTTTTGTTCATTTTAAATTAGTTGTACTACTTTTATATTACAAGCTTCAGGTAGACACTTTCTTAAAAGTTTGGCCATTCCACAGTAGATCTATCAATATGCTTTGGCACTTAAATACTTTTACATATCTGGCCCTTTGTGAGGTCTGTCCTTCTCTCAGTATAGCCAAAAGATCCTTACACTGACTTTGAATCTGACTGTTGCCTGTCCATGAACAGAGAGAATAAATAAATCTAAGCTCCAAGAAACACAAAATATTAAGAAAATCTGACCTGCAGCATCAGGAGGTCCTTTTAGCTGGCAATTAGAAGAAACATGTAACACAAGTATAAAGTGTCTGTAGTTTACACAAAAGCAGGCAATTCACTACAAAGAACCCAACAGCACCCATAACCACACTAGTGTTACCCATGGAGGACCAGGTTAAAAAAAACCACTTGATCCTGCCAAATCAGAATTGGTGACTTTGAACTAGAAGCTGAAGTCTAGAGGTGTAGAGGATGAAGCAAAATGGCAGTCTGGAGCCTTTTTGAGAAGTGATGAAGAAAAAAATAACAATTCCATCTAAACCCTCCTCTGGACCAGAAGTAGGCAGAAAGGTCATGGAAATAACAGGAGGTATTTCAGCCCAGAAAATGGGTGCAGATGATTTATGGGAGGACAGGAGTTGTACCCTCATGAATAACCAGTGAGCATGTCTGCTGTATACTGCATCAAAATTTTTGGGTGATTTTCCATGATGAATATGTCCAAGTGAGTAGAGTTGAAATGGATTCTTTTTATCTGGCAAAATCAGCCACTAGGGTTAGGTGAATACTCCTGTGCTTTGCCTACCATTTATCCACTTTGGGTTTATTGTAATCACAACAGTGGAGGAAGATGTGTTAGCGTAAGAAGTGGCACCTTAGTCCAGAGAAAAATGGGTCTGGGGGAAATCTATGAATGAAGTTCTTTCCTGACATTTTATAACCGTTATGCAGGGTCTGAGTCATGGAGTAATCACTCTTCATCCCTGAGATACATAACCTTTAATGAGAAATTGGATTCTTTGTTCCCAAGTATGCAGCATTTTGAAAAGGCTAAGTGCTGTTCAAGCAGTGGTTTCCCTGTATGAGAGGAGAGCAGACTAAAAGGTAGAGAACACAATGAGGGAGGAGAGGTTTAAAACCAAGAATAGCCTTAACAATCATGACAGCTAAAATAAGGGCAGGAGGGAAAATGAGTAATTCTGACTGTTGTTATCCCTGGTCTTTGAGACTTTTCTTAAAAAACCTTTGGATTCTGCCTATATGAACCTCAGGACAGAAAAGTTCAAAGCCTGACTAAGAAAAAAATTAACTCCTTGAGTACGGCATTAAAGCCAGTTATTTACTCAGCTTCCATGTAAGACATTTGCCTAGACTACATAAGCAAAACCCATGAATCTTGAGTTGAATCAGGTGAAGAATCACTCGTGTTTATACTAATTCATTTTTCATTGCAATAGTCTAGTAAAAGTGAAATTAGGAAGTTCTGGAACCCTCTCTAGTTTTAATGAATATAAATTATATACTCGAAGACGAGTAGCAGTTCACTGAATTGCTTAACAGCCTTGCCTAAACTGAGCACAGGTATAAATCAATTTAAATTGATTCATCTTTAGAAAACGTAAATGAAAAACTTCACAAAAGTCCACAGTTTTATTCATTACATACAATAAATATTCCTCATGGAAAGAAAACAAATGACTTGGAGATTTGCCTTTCCAAATCCTTGCTAGTGAGAAGTTTATTGAGCTCAGTGGGGATTGTGCTTGAGCAACATTTCCAGATTTAAGTCAGAATCAATCTAGAAAACCAGTCAAGCAAAATGATGGTAAACAAGTCGTCATCATGACTCTGAATGCAGTAGTGCCAGTTCTTCTTAACAGTATGTGTGCTGATATCGTGTATCCTGAAGCTAACATCACCACGTTTTCAGTTTGCTTTTTGTATACTTTATTATTTGGACTACCCACTAGCCTGGGAATGCATTTTATTTTTCTTTTTTTCAAAGACCATCCCCTTCTCTCTCCTTGTGTATAGATGCTTGGTATGTGTGCAGCTGAATCACCTCTTATAGAGAAAAATATTACAGATGAAATAGTGGAATTAATTACACACAGTGTGCATGAACAGAGAATATAAACTGGTCAGAGAAAAACACTAAAACCTTTGAGGGCCACAGAAGAATGGGACTGCTCTTAATCACTGTCAGAATATAGCTGGATGCCCCACACTGTTTTACAGCAGCACATCTATGATTTATAGAAATCCTCTGCCTATGGAAACATCCATGTTCTCTTAGTATCACACTGTTCCTTACCAGCTTGCCATGCCAAGAAAACTGATCAAGCCTATGCTGAATACATTTACACCTTTGAAACATTAGGTTTTTTTTTTTACACATTTGGAGATACCTCTCATAAACTGAGGGACAAAGGGAATTTTCTGAATACATAAAGCTGACACATCAGACATATCATAGACCTTCCTCCCATTGCCTGTTGAACAGCATGGCTGTTCATCTCCTGAAAGATATGCCCCAGTTCAGCAAGAAAAGACATCTAGGGAGCAGCTGTGGCTGTGTAAACATAGACTTCCAGAGCCATTACAGATGCACCAGGATACCTCACTCATCTGCACAGGCAAGCAGCTGACTCACACAGCCAGACAAGATGCTCCAGGGTGTCTACAATTTGAAATTAAGCATGTAAAACTGAGATAGAATCCGGACAATACAACTTTTTTTTGGTGTAAGCTCATCCAGATTCTGAGTAACCTCAAATTTAAAGGATGTAAAAATGGAACATTCAGGCACCTAAACTTTCAGAAACTGAGCACTACAGGGAGAGCTTCAGAAGATACAGTAGAAGGTACAGTATCTTTAACTTCTTTAAACATGGAGAATTAAAAGAGAAATCCATGAAATAGCTAGTATTTTAATGACACTGCTTTCCACAAGAGCTTTCCCTCAGCAATGTGTTTAGTAAATAAGGTGTGTATAATAACTTATCTCCTATATCACAGTCTTTAACTAGCTTTTACTCTGGCCTAATTTCATTAATATTTAATACTTATTGATTTGCCAATACTAACTCTAGCACCCTAATTCTTTTTTCTTTTTTTCTTCTTCTGTGGAGGACAAAAATATTTTCCACTGAACCCCTTGTTTTCCCTTTTATACCAACAAGAATCATTGGCCTTGATATATCAACAAGGACACGCTTACAGCAGTACTAATATCACCAAAGATAATGGAAATTATGTCTGTATGAGGAGTGGCTCAGGTCCCTTGGTTTGTTCAGCCCCGAGCAGAGCAGGCCGAGGGGAGGCCTCATGGCGGCCTGCAGCTCCCTCACGAGGGGAGCGGAGGGGCAGGCGCTGAGCTCTGCTCTCTGGGGACAGCGACAGGACCCGAGGGAACGGCATGGAGATGGGACAAGGGAGGGTCAGGCTGGGTGTTAGGGAGAGGTTCTGCACCCAGAGGTGGTCGGGCAATGGGACAGGCTCCCCAGGGGCCTGGTCACGGCACCCAGCCTGCTGGAGATCAGGAAGTGTTCAGACGATGCTCTCAGACACATGGTCTGAGTTTTGGGTGGTTCTGTTTAGAGCCAGGAGTTGGACTTCATGATCCTTGTGGGTCCCTTCCAACTCAGGATATTCTGTGATTCTATGATTCTATGAGATGAGTTCACATTAAGAACATGCTGAGTGTGGCAGAGTGCAATAATTCCAATGCCATGTTTCACATAAAGAAATTCTATGCCAATGGGCAATACAATGGAATATTCCTTTTCCAGCATTCTATTTGTATAATGAATTGTAGAATTCAAGCCTGGAAGATTCTGATCTCTGGTTTATGCATCAAGATGCAGCCATGTTGAACTCGAACGATCTTTAGTATACAGAAAGTAAATATCTGTTGTGACTCCCAGGCATGCAGTAGTTATTGGAGATATTAAACTACATTTCTAATTTTGAAATATACTAGCTAGGAAGAGGAAAAATGCATATATACCATTTCAACATTTGTGGAAAGATTACTGGGTCACAGAGCACAGATGTGTGCCAATCCAGGATGAAATGGAAACAGCAAAGCTCATTTGACCTCTTCACTCACTGTGCTTGTGATAATTGGCTTACTTATGAACCTAAGGGGACAAAAGCATTTACAGATATTATTAGCTGTATGACACCACACATCATTTTATACTATTATGAATTGCTTTATACTATTATGAAATGCTATATAGCATTATCAGTTGCTGTTACCTTCACTTACGACTTTGAGCTGACTTTCATACAGATAGATTGTAGATAGACTGTAAACCTCAGGATGAAAATTTTGGAGCTGCAAGCCTGGGGAGAATGTTTGACCTTCAGGATAGGTTATCATTTCTTTCTGGATAATAAAGATAATTTTTTTTAAAGTGTGTTGGATAAATATGTGGTGTTGCTGGACACAGACACTGCAACGATACAAGCTAGTGAATCATCATAGCTTCCCTCTCCTCCAACCGTGTTGCTTGTAATTCAGTATTAATTAAAGTGCGGATATTTGGCTATTTGTGTAAGTAAGCTTCACACTTGCTTTTGTACACAAATGACCATAATCATATTCAGCAATTGACTGTCATGACATTTCTGAAATACAGTAATAAAGCAGAAGGTCAGTTTCTTAACTGCTACACTAGAATCAATGGAAATAGTCTTTTGGTCTTTTTCCTGTTCTGGAGAATTGCATTAAGTTTATCTCCTGTCTTATAGACCTTTTTCTCATTTAATGCATTAGTTCTCAACTTCTCACAACACCTGACTGTGCTCATTTAAACATCTTCTTGTTAATGGTGTATAAATAGCTGTTAGTTTTACTTCTTGTCAGATTTAATTACAGGATTCATGTTTCCGTAGCTACACGTGCCTTTGCTGATGTTTAACCAATTTTCTTTGCAGGGAAGAGGGGAGTTTTCACAAAAGCTTTGATTGTGCTAAAAGTAATTGCCTCTCAGTTTTTGGCAGATTTTGCTGCTAGGCATATATGCCTATGTGCTTACAGCCACTAGCATGATCACCACAAACTGACAGCCAAAACAATATGAATGGGTAAATAACGGTAAGTTACCAACACTCTGATCCCCCAAAATGCAGAATGCCCTTTTAATCCCTCTTCTTACCTCATTGAACGTATGGTGAAACATATGGTCTAATCAGTAATTCTGATTACTTCTGATTAGCTTATCACTGATTTGTTGTATTTTGTTTATAGATGAATTCAGGAAGCAAATAACATCAGTAAAGTTCAAATCTGCAAATACACAATCTTTCTGTAGACAAAACAAGAATAATGCAGGAGGAGGGTTCACAACTGCTGGTGTCTTACTCACATTTCTCATCCAGCCAAGCACATTTAGGCTGATAAAAGAGTTGGAAATTTCGGTAGTTTACAGAAGAACCAGCTGATTGCCAGTATCTGATGGTGAAGCATCTCTGTCTTCATTCTTGATATCTTTTCAGAAGTGTTTAGGCCAAGTAGTGATTCTCATTCACTGCTTTGTTCCACTGCATTCTTTAATGTAAAACTAGGATCAGTGGGAGAAAGCATTAAAATTTTCTCACTGCTGTATACTGACTTTCAATTCCTGTTTAGAATAATTGCACTGAACAGTTTATCTTGTTTGGAAGTGGCATAGCTCTACGATATTTATTAGTGTTGCAGAAATATCCTTTTCAAGCTAATTTCTTTCATTCTTGAACCATATTTTGTTTTCTTTTTCCTTTTAAACAACGTCAGTGGCACTTCCACGATTTTTGTTACCTGTTTATTTTGAGCACACCTGCATTTGTTTTATAGTAGGTTGCCATCTAATATTTTTTGTTGCCTTCTGTCATTACTGTACATCATTACTGTACATTTTTCACTGCTATTTCAGCACGTTCAGCACCCAGTTCTTCCATCTTACTAATGAAGTCAATGACAGGATGTTTCATGAGAAAAAATAGTAAATACAGAAAAAAAGCACTTTTATTTTTCCATTTCTGGGAAGGTTATTTATATGTTTGGACCCAGTTGCAAAAGGATATGTAACCTATACAGTCAACCACAAACCTATGTTGTTTTTGATTTTCTACTTTTTGTATCCCTGTTTGTCTTCTGTTCTTCACTCTGGAAAGTCCCTACCAGAATGTATTGAGTTGCTTTTTCCTTTTTCATTTTTCCATATTATTTTTCCTGTATTAATGTCCTCCAGCACATTGACACTGAAGATCCTGCTGTGTCCAAGTAATGAACTAAGCAAGAGGTAATTAAATAGTGCTGCATAGTTGAAGTAGTGTTCAGTGGCCAAAACTGACTTGCAGAGAATCAAAGGAAGTATGACCTTGTGACTAAATTAGACTAGGTATAAGGAAGAAATTCATTACTATGGGGGTGGTGAGGCACTAGAACAGATTGCCCAGAGAAGCTGTGGCTGCCCCATGCCTCGCAGTGCCCAAGGCCAGGCTGGATGGGGCTGGGGGCAGCCTTGGTCCCCTGCCATGGCAGGGGGACTTGGGGGGGGGGGGGGCTCTGAAGTCCCTTCCAACCCCATTTTATGATTTTATGATTCTATAACAATTTCTTTATTTTGCAAAATTAGTGCAGTCCAAAACACTCTAGTCTGGAGTATGATTCCTGCTAAGAGGAGAGCCATCGCCTGGCAATGGTAAGGTGTATTTGCAGCATGTGAATTTAACTCCTTGCCTGAAAATATTTAGGAGAAATAAGATATCTAGAATTTACATGTCTCTGTTTTTGTTTGTTTGTTTTTGTTTTTGTTTATATTTTTTTGAAGTGAGATTAGTGCTTTGTTGTCTGTACCTGCACTGGTATATTTCAAGAAATCTTCCAATTTCAGAGGGGCTTTATTTGATTTTCACATTATTCCAGTAGAATCATAAAGTGGTTTTTTTTTTTTCTACCTTTTGTTTCAGAATGTAGAAGTTTTGCTTTACTGTATAAAGTAAAACGGAAGGAAAAGACAGTTCAAAACAAACCCTCTGGGATTCATGTTCTGAAATTTCATCTTCAGACATATTGACCACATTTGTATTTAATACATTTCAGCCTTTTATTTTTTGTCTTCTATCATTTGTTTGCACGGTAAGATAATTAAGTCACATGATTTAGTTAAATATTAAGTTAAACTAAGATATTAAAGTAATTAAATGCAACCATCCCCCACAGAACTCTGAAAGAATAGTGTTTAATACACTACTTTAAGGAGTAGGCCAGGGACAGGACAAAGTTTTCTTTCAAGTTACTCCAGGAAATCCTCAGACTCTGGAAATTAGCACAATTCAGCTGTTTTTAGTATCTATAATTCCCAAGATTTAAACCTACGTGTACAACAATCTTCAGAGTCCCAGTTTAGTCACCATACTGTACTGTTTTTATGAGGTAAATTAATCTCCAGGTTGAATGTTATTTTCTTATAAGAAGCCATGAGTCTGTTTTAAACAATGGGAATAAAATGCTTCTTACAGAAATTGTGGATTCAATGCTGTAATGAGCTGTGTTCTCTCTTTTCAACCTCAATTCCATGGACCGAAGGCAACTGAATTTACAATGGTGATAATATACTCAGCTGGGGAAAAAAAAAAAAGTAGAAATGAAAATATACAGGGTAAGTGACAGAGATTTCAGATGTAATCTGTGAACTCTTCAGTTGAACTGTCTGAGAAGAAAGACCTGATCACAGGATGGCTGTGACACTGACCTTTTCATCTGTGTTCTCATAGCCTTCTTCATGTCTTTGGGTTTTTTGTACATTTCTGAATGACAAAAATGCATAAGTGTCAGTAGGTTATGCTAAGCCTCGCACAGAGATGAACATCTCACATTAGACAGGAAATTCATACATTTTGAAGTCTGGTGAAACAAAAGGTTTAGAATTTTTTTTTTTATTTTTTTTTTAAGTTTTGGGACAAAATGTTCTGGGAAAACTTTCAGAAGCAGTTTTCCATTAAATAGTATTTTCCTGTACTGGAGCATTGTAACATACAGGAAAGATTCAGACTTCAACAAGAATGGAAGAGACTCAGCTGTTCTTTTGTACATAAAATGCCTCCAATGGCTTGTGCTAGTTTAACTTCACTCTAGGACACTTACAGCACTAAGAGACATTAGCAGTTATTTCTGTCTGCTTCTGGATGATGATTGAGCTTTCAAAGATGGTAAAAGCTGCCTTAAAACTGGAAAGGATTATCAATGCATATAAAATAATATCTGTCTGGACAGGCAGTTCCATTTCCCCCAAAGAAAAAGTGTTTTGCGTTAGAAAACTATTTTGGCAGAGGGCTACTTTTGTATTTAAGTAGATTATCATCAACAATAGTTGTTATTGATGTTGATGATGATGATGTGCCATTTGATGCAGCTCAGAAGCAGTAGTAAACAACTAGTAAATAAAGTGCTTATTTGATCTTTAATCTTTGAGAGAAAAAGGAAAAGAAAAAAAAGAAAAAAAAGAAAAAGAAAATCATTTAAAGGTATAATGCAAGTTTCAGCTATGCAAATACAACAGCAATAACTACATACCCTCAGTGGGTTGGAAACCTTGCACATACTTGAGATTTTTATCTGGTATTTCCTGTTAGAAGTACACAATGTTGTTGCTGAAGCCCTGATGAAAAGTAGGGATCTGCACATAATCCCATAAAACAGTCAGTACTGTCACGTTGCAGGAATGATAAAGATATTCAGAAAAAAATAATAGATGCTTTTACCTGCTTGGGTATGTATCTGTTATTGTCATTTAGAAACTCAATTTGGACATCAACATACAGGCTTGTAAAAGAATATTATTAAATACTTTACTGTATGGGCCACCATACTATGGAGGTATTTCACAAAATAATTGCTTGTCCATATCAATAAAGACGGAACATATTGCAAATTTGAAAGCAGACATGGTGGAGATCCATCTAATACTCACTTCAGCCAGAACTCTTTAAAAAGACTGTGATTCATCAATGAAAAGAACAATTCCCATGTCTAAAGCGCTTTTTTATTGTATCTCTAAGTACCTCACAATCAGAGAACTGTCATTTTCCAACCCACATTTATGTCATGAACTAAGTGACTAACCTATCTGAAGTATGTAGTGTACAGCTTGGAAAACAGAGAAAAATCCAGACAAAGGGAGAAAATTAGTATCTTGGGGAGTATGAAAAAGCTCATGGAAAGCTGAAGATCCAAATAATCTCCACCTGAGATTTCTGAAGAATACACAAAGGTCCATGAGCAAGCATTTTTACTAAAGTTATGGTTGATAATATCTGATGCTGAGTTTTCCCTAAATATAAAGTTTTATAATGCTAAAATAGATGGCTTGTAGGCTGTGTGAAATTTTGGAGGACACTTTGGAACATTGTATGTGAAGAGATAGAAATAATAATAATAAGAAGAAAAGATAAAATTTAAGCTGAATTTACTGTGGGTAGATAATGCCACAATAACTTGATACTTTTCTCTGGAAATACAGATTTTCCAGGAAAAATGTGACAGATTTAATCTAGCTGGGTGTGGTTATGGTATCTGATTCAATGCCATGGAGTCACTATCAGAACCAGGTGAGAAGACCCCAGGTAAAGAGGAGATGACAACAGACAGCATGTACAGAAGGCACTGCTGCTGTTTCTCAGGAGATAAGTGTGAGCCCTCAACTCATTTCATAGTTTCTCTGGTGAATTGGCACAAAATGAAACTCTGTTAATTCAATTTCCTGATGACATGAAGCTAGAGGGCATCTTCTATTAAGAGAAAAATCAGGACTTTGTAACCTGAAAGCTGGATGACCTTGAAGACTGGATTTAAAGCAAAGTTCAATGAAATATGATTGAAATAAATGTAGGGTTGCATACTTGGAGATGCATTCACTGTAGGCATTTCTGTCGCAAGCTGTGGGTTTGCTAGTTGGAACTGAGTGAGAAAATAGAATGATTGTGTAGTGTAGCTGATAGCAAGGTGGCTGTAAAATGCTAGAGCAATGCACCAACAAGGAATCTGAATGCAATAGCCAAAAACTATCCCAAGTAGACTGAAGAAATATTAATGCCCTGGTATAAGAAACAGAAGACATCTGTTCAAATCTGGCCATTCATGGACAAGAAATAATGAATCTTTAAGAGGTGTAAAGAAAGACTGTCTTGATTAGGGGGACTGAGAACCCTCATGAGATGAAGGAGCAGGGGAAAGTCAGGCTTGTTACATCAAGTAGAAGAAAGGCCAAGAAGAGATGTAATTGTCCTCTATCAGTACATCAGTGGAACAAATTCCAGGGAAAGAAAAGATCTTTTTAAGCTAAACAATCCTGGAACAAGAACAATTGAATTTAATGGCTCAAGAGTACCTTTAAGCTGATAACTCTACTACAGAATTTGTACAGTAATATTGAGGAATTTTTGAATAGTCTTTTAATTTGGGGAGAAAGAAACTGGTTTTGTAATAACTGCCATGTGGGATTCAATAGTAGCTTTCATGTCTTTCACAAGAAGACAGGAAGGTCTTTCTTAGCAATGTAATATAAAGTCTTTCTTAGCAATGTACTACAATATCTTTCTAGGAAATTCTGTCTAAATGCTGATCTCTAAATCTGCACAGCAATACAATGATTTCTGTTTTGGCAGATTGCAGCATGGAAAATAATGGCCCCACTCAGAAGAGCCATGGGGATGGCTTCACACTTGTTACCCATGCTGATAAGTCCTTACATAACTCACCCTGATCAGTGATCCTGGATTGCAACCTTCTTTCCAAGCTGCCCAAGTTCAGATATTGCTACCGCTGACCAACACTGACAATTTAAGTGCTGCTCCTCTGGTAGGGGGATGCAGTTTTATACACATTTTCATAAAAAATAACATTGGCAACATACGCCCTCTTAGCCACTGGAAAAAGAAAAAAAAAAAGCAAAAAAAAAAAAAAGCTGTATTTTGCTTCACTTCAGCTCCTAGATGTTGTTGAATGGAGGCAGTGGGTGTGATTCCACAGACTAAACTTGCAATTGTTTTTTCTCAGATCAGTTCATTGATTTTCCTTTAAACTCTTAAATTCCCTTAAATTTCTTTAGATGTTTCTTACTGTTCCCTATAAGGCTACTCCACCTAACCTTAACTCTTGCCTTCTTCTGTTCAGACGAAAAGTGTCCCAGCAGGCTTTGAGTGTGCAGTACAGAAAGATGCTTAGTGACATGAATTGGCAGATAAACTGAAGACAAGGAACAAGACTTTGTGTTTTCCAAGGGCTTTTCATTTGGGACAAATATTGGAGATTCTCACATGGACTATGTAGATGTCCTCTAGTTACTACACTTAAACGTGTATAACATTTTACTACAAAGAAGCATATAATTAACCTAAACTTTTTTTCTTTTTTTTTTTTCTTTCTTATAAATTAGGGAGAAATGTGCAAATCTAGTGAACTTTAAAAGCTGTTCACCCAAAAGTTACTTTGTATGCCTTGCAACTCTTCCATTTTCCTGGAGCTAGGTGTCTCTTGTCACCTGTGTTTTAACCTGGCACTTAGTGTAGCAACCACCTCTAATACGTACAATGTGCCATTAACAGAGTTTGCTGAGATGCTCTTCTTAAACCTGATCTGTTTTTTTCCCATCTTTGTTCCTTATTTGACAAACTTAAAGGATGCTCTGCTCCCATGTCCATATCTCCTGGTGGTCAGAGATTGGAAAAATCAGAATCATTAGAGGCAGATTGAGAAAAAAAAAAAAAAAAAGACTGACATGATTGCTAGCTGACTTTCTTGTCACTGTTATTCCAGGTGAGACCAACTTTCATATCCTAGATTTGTTTTAGCAGGATGACACTGAGAGGAATGTTGTTTATAGTGGGAATAAAATAAGCAGGATCCAATTCAGAATAGAACTAGAGAGAGGGGTCCTATTTCATGGTTTTGTTTTGAAGGATAGTTCATTTGGACCTACTTTCAAAGGCAAATTTTAATTAAAAACACATTGGGTGGATTTGTAAAAGAAGAGGCTAACTGTTAGAAGGTCAGCTATCTTGTGAGCAGCAAGTCATGGGAAAATTGTGTTATTATGGGTTACATAAGCATAACAAAGCTTTCATCTCTAATTACTATTTAATTTATCCTCTTTGAATAGATTTCATAGCTCTGTTGGCCTTCAGGGCTTTAGTTAACATAGTTTTTGACTTTTTGCTAGTGAAAGATATTCCTTCATCAGAAAAGAATATAATGAGACCTGTTTCTTCACATTCTGTGGGCAGAAGAGAGAATACAGTATAAAGGGAAGGGAACACAAAGATAGCTGGAGCACAAATTACACCAGGTAAAGGTCAATCAGGATTCCAGGAGAGACTAAATTTAAGCCCAGAAATACTTTGTACATTTATGCAGCATTGCAGAGGGGCATGTCCTGAAATGATTGCTGATAAAATGGAGCATCACTAGCCACCTGTGAAGAGTACACAGGTCTTGGGCAGTACATAGTATTCAGAGGGAGGAAAAATATAATTTGTCCTGGTCAATCCAGAAACTGGAGCAAATATTTGATCCATTCTCAGATTCAAAGCCTGGAAGCAAGATGAGAATCACAGAGACTGACCATCGGCTGTAGAGAAGGAGAACAAGGAAACACAAGTGGATTGCTAGTCTGGAAGATGAAACTACTATCACCATATAGGCATATGATGTTTGATACATTACAATATAGATTTAGGGGTTAGATGGACCCTTGGCTATAGCTGTAGCTATGTTATATTGCTATAACCAAGAGCAGGAGTGCTCCTATAAATAAATAAATATATATATAAATATATATATATGTCTATGACTGTGATGCTCTTCACTGAGATGCATTTGCTTAGATTCAGTTAAACTCATTCAGCAGTCTACATTGTCTACATGTCCACTGAATGTAGTGGACATGGATGTACACCTAATGTAATGCATACTTGAAGCTAGCTATTGATTTTGAAGCACTGAAACACTGCTTTTAGTTACTTTTCTTTTTAAACTCTTGTTTCGGTTTGTTTTTGTTTTTGTTTGTTTCCCAAAACTGACATACACTAGTGGATTGAATTCAGGTGGTTGAACTGTTAAATCTGAAAGACATGATGTGACCCCATCCAGACTAAACCAGAAATACAGAAATTGTCCCAGTGACTGGACATGTGAAATGCAGTCAAAAGTCTACATAAAAGAAGTTGCTGTGAAGCTGAGCACATTCAGTGATAACATCATTAGCTCAGGTGTAGCACTGTGCAAAGCAGCTTCACTGGCAGAACAGTGACTGCTGGAACAAAATTCTTGGTTATTTGTGTGCTCAAAGCTAATGCAGTACATTTACGATTTTTTTTTTTTATGGGTGGTAATAAAGCTAAAAATGATCAGGTGGCTGTAATGAATTCATTATTATGATGCTGTCTGGCTCATTCAAGTTTTCTACAGAATATCATCACCTTTTATCCTAAAAACGTGTTCAGGTTTTCCCTCTTGCAGATCATCTTTCAGATACTATTGTGTTAATTTCTATAGATACTTATTTTTTCAGTAAACGTCTTCCTTTCCCTGGATATTTTCTATCTCTTGCCATAGAGTACAGATAAATGATTATGCTTTTTTCTTTATTAAATAGCACAGAGCTAAAAATTGACTTATCATTTATTAAATTAATTTTAAAATATTTAAAGATACGTGTTTTCCATTTAAATCTTTCAGTGGACACCAAGAGTACAATATTTTTAAGTCCTGGTTCTGGAAAGACATAGATATGTGCTTAGTTTTACAGATAAATGCAAGGGGACCACTTGTGCATATGTTTTTGCAGGACTGGAAACTTAATGTGCTAGAAGTATAACTGAAATAACTACCTTTCAAGGAACAAAACAAGGAAGTGTATTTTCCCAACAGGTCTATTTTCCATAATGCTTACTGTCATTTGCTTTGAAGAATAACAAATGACTCCTTGAAAATGCATTCTCAGATTGAAAAATTAATGACTAGGACATGTCGTGTATGTTCTTTCATCATATGAAAACAGCATGAAAACACTATTTTGTACATAAACATCTGGGAAAACATCTGTTGTGTTTCATTAGAACTAACTCCTGTACCACCTCCCTCATCCTGAGTTTTTCTATCCCAGTTTCCACTGCTTCAGCAAACAGATAATTTGTGGTTGATTATCAAAGCATAACATTTCACGTTCATTTCTGAGCAGTAATTTTTTGTATTTTTCAGTTACCCTTGGTCTTTTTCTATATTAAGATTAGTGTTTAACTTCACCTGCAACCCAGACACTTAATGGTGACCATTAACCTGTATATACCATCTTTCTGTGTCTTTGACTCTTCTGAATAATATGGAATTTCTCTTCTTTTGTTTGGCTTTCAGCTTTGAAGGTCCTCTTCCAGCAATTATTTCATTAGAATGAGTTTCTATTTTTCAATTGAGTAGTCCAACAGGATTTCCAAGACACATATTCCAACACAATAACATAGAAACTGGGAAATAGAGAATATATGAATCTTCAATGTTTCTAATGTTTGAATGTATTTCTGACTGCTTCTCACACTTACAAGATACAGTTTGAAACTCACCATCCCTGAGCACTGAAAAAGCAGCATAGAAGTTTGGCTCCAGAGACATTTATTTTTTGGTAGGTGCATGTGTTAAGGGACTAGTCATGCTCCCATCCTCAGACTCACCTCACTTAGCCAGCTCTCACTGGCCTTTTAGGATCACCACTGAATTTTTTAATTGTTGCCAGGCATTATATGGGAAACCTGAGTACCTTACCCAGGGCTGAAATATTCAAGAGATGGATGAGCTAATAGATGTGCACATAGTAATTCTGGAAAAAACATACCAAAGCTGGTTTGAGGTCCAACCCTATATTTCTACTGTGTACAGCTGGATGCATTGCAAATATAAATGAAGTTCTATCTCCATCTCAATTTTTTTTTTTATCTCCTTCTTTCCAGCCAAACAGCAATCCTAATCTTAACTCAGTGCCAACTGCCAGTCCAGGTACACCACTAACTAACACAAAACACTGACCCTGGCAGTGATGGTTTCATCCAGCTTTGGAGGTAGATCCATATTCTATGGCTCATGCCTCCAATTAGGATTGGCAAACACAGCTGCATTTTGGTCAAGGAGAAGGAAAACTGGCATTGATCTTCAGCTAAATTTTCAATAGGAACTCACGTAGTTGCAAAGCTGCAAACAAGATAAAGTAAGAATTGAAATGAACTTTTTGGCTTAGTACAACCAAGTTGTTGTAGTAGAATAGCACTACCAGAGAGGTACTTCATCCAGACAAGATCTGTATCTTCTTCGTGGTTCTGAATCAGGGCAGAATAAAGCATCTTTATTTATTGGAATAAGAAGCACTGTTAATAAATGGTCTGAAGCTGGCCAAAGTTTAAGGATTTCAGGTGATTTGTAATTTCGTGTGCATTTGTGATTAAAAAATTTAGGCAGTAAAAGTTCAAAAAGGACCATTAGATCATCTAGCTCAGTGGCTGGCCAAATTCTCATTACTGAAGTCTTCCTGTGACACACAAGATGTGTTTTTCAAACAGCCGAGGGGAATGAGAAAATCCATTAACCAATGGGACTGGATGTACATAGTCATAGGAGCTCCTCCTGGATCTACTTTTCTTAGAGAGTAATTAGCTAAAAAACACTTGTCAACTCCAACATATACAGTAGTGCTGTAGAGGCTGTCCTTCAAAAAATGTTTGAAAGCCTCATACAACCATCCAGGAACACCACTTCTATATATATATCTTTTATATAGATATATATATATTATATATATATATATATCACTTTGTACCACATATTTCTGCATCAAAAGATCCTACCATTTCCTTCTTTTCTTCTGCATTGCTCTTGAATATTGCATGTTTTCCTGAAAGTCAGCCAGTCTTTATCCAAAGCTGACATATACACCATTTTCCTGGGTATGTTGTTCCAGTCACTGCTGCAATAGACACTTTATTTCACTTTAAAATTTTTCTCTATTTTATTCTGTTCAGATTTTCTCTAGTTCATTGAAAAAGATTTTATTCATTCAGGATTTATCTCTGTGAAGGTACTTATATACTTTAACCAAAGAAACTCTCCATCTTCTTCTCTGATAACCTTAAAGGTTTGACCTCTTTTCCCCTCTCACTGTGAGACATTTAAAATCTTTTTTGTGTCTTTTTTCTGAGTCATCAGCCATTTTTTTCCTCAAGATTTTCTGATGGAGGAAAGCAACGTATCACAGAACTGATGAAGTTAGTAGCAGTAAGAAAGTCAGTTCAGTGTTTAGAGCCAAATTCAGAAAGCTCCAAGCTGTTTTTAAAGGACCATCTACACAACAGATTTCTGTAAGTACAGCACAGAAGTCCTGCTAGTGAAAACAGATTTAATGCTGGGAAAAGGGTGTTGATCTTGATGACAGACATGAGATTCCAGATGAAAACAAAAAAAGAAAAGGAATAAGAATAATAAAACCATCTTGCAGTCTTCCAAGCTGCAAGACAGGTTTACATTCTTTCACTTTTTTCATGAAGCACCCAAATTAGACATATAAAGAAATAAAAATAAATAAATAATAATAATAATAATAATAAAGATATGGTATCCAACAGTAAATGAAATCAAAATCCAAACTGAAAACACAAAGCAGAAATGGCCTTAAGGTTGCAAGTTAGCTTCAAACTGAAGTTTGAACTGCAGTTCAAAGTGGAAAACATGGATTTATTTCAAGAGACAGCAGATTAAGATCTGCCACTTGCCCTGAAGACTTTACACTCAAAGCAAATCAAAATGGGAGCCTCTCTGGAGATTGCTTAGTGCCCTTAGAAGGAGCCTTATGATTATAACAAAACGCCTTGGGGCATTATAGTGAAATGCCAGTTTAGAAACAAATGTTCCAAACTCTGTTTTCTGTTATCCTGCAATAAATCCATTGTAACCTTCCTGATGAAACCTTGGCTCATGTGTCTTCACTGTATCTAAAATGTTAACAAACTATGATGTTGCTAGATTGCAATAAAAGTTCTAGAAAAAGCCTCTCCTGACACAGTAAATCTAAGAAGGAGTCTGGATAGAAACTCTTTTAACTGTTGGCCTGACAGTTTCTGGACAGAGAGAGAGAGAGATGGGAGAGAGAGAAATACAGAAACTAAGACAAAATTTGCAGCTGAATCATAGAATCATAGAATTATAGAATCATTAAGGTTGGAAAAGACTGCCAAGATCGTCTGGTCCAACCGTCCCCCTACCACCAATGTCACCCACCAAACCACGTCCCCAAGCACCATGTCCAACCTTTCCTTGAACACCCCCAGGGACGGTGACTCCACTACTTCTCCAGGTACCCCATCCCTCCACCTGACCGCTCTTTCTGAGAAGAAATGTCTCCGAATTTCTAACCTGAACCTCCCCTGGCACAACTTGAGGCCATTCCCTCTGGTCCTATCACTGGTTACCTGTGAGAAGAGGCCGACCCCCAGCTCCCCACACCTCCCTTTCAGGCAGTTGCAGAGAGCAATGAGGTCTCCCCTGAGCCTCCTCCAGACCAAACACCCCCAGTTCCCTCAGCCGCTCCTCACAGGGCTTGTGTCCCAGGCCCTTCACCAGCTTCATAGCCCTTCTCTGGACATGTTCCAGGGCCTCGATGTCCTTCTTGTACTGAGGGGCCCAAAGCTGAACACAGTACTCAAGGTGCAGCCTCACCAGAGATGAGTACAAGGGGACGATCACCTCCCTGGCCCTGCTGGCTACACTGTTCCTGATACAAGCCAGGATGCCGTTGACCTTCTTGGCCACCTGGGCACACTGAATCAAACTTCTTCATGAGCCCTCTTCTCCACTCACATCATAGAAAATAAAGAAAATCTGCTGTTTTTTGAGAAATGCAGAGTTTGCAACAACGGCTGTAATGCTGTCCTGAAAAAAGCCAGTTTGGCAACTCAGAGCACTTTAATCATGCATGTTCATTTGTTTTCCGTGGTTCAGTTCACTAGCTATGTGCAAACTTGGGGCTGCTGCTCTCTCAGTATTGATGATAGCAAGCAGAGAATGAGTGTGTACAGTTTACCTCAAATAAATGATTTTTTCGCCCAGGATTTTTATCTAATCACAACTTTTATTTAACATGTTCCTAGGATGCGGGGAGTGATGAGGAGGGAGGATGGATTTTGCATGAAAGACGCAAAAAGCTGAGTGTCATCCCCATAGCCAACTGACCGTGTCACCATCCATCAGCTGAGCCCTGGTACCTTGCTGGGAAGTCTCTTCCTGGACAAGGACATTCAAAGAAATATCCATCACCTTGTGTAACACCGGTGCTGGGGTGACTCAAGGCTTCCCTCACCCTTATAAAAAACTGTGTCCAAGCTGTAAATCACGTCAGCCTGTGGTCAGTCACCACAGCTCAACTGGCATGCAGTAACTTGGTCCTTGGCAATACCCCAGGGACCCCAAGCACCAGCTTGAGCTCCTTGAGCTCCCGACCCTGCTGCAAGTATCCTTGAATGATTCACCAGGCTTTCACTTGTTATTTGAAAAATGGGGATGGCAGTAATTTTTTTCTCCCGCTTACTTCTTTTTAAAAATCGATTTCAAATTTGTAGAAAAACTGTTGCCATAACACCAGTGCTGTGGATCCCCTTCCCAGCTAAGTTGATTATTAGGGTCCTACTGCAATGGCTAATAGAAACAAGAACGAGATATCTAGCATCAAATCTTTTAAACTAATGAAGCCATATGGCAAAATACAACTGCTAGAAGGAGAAACAGAAGAAAAACCATTAAATCAACATAAAGGGGAAAAAAGAAAAGAAGGAAAGAAGGGAAGTGCAACAATTATAATAAAATCATCAGGGAAAAAACAAACAAAACTATTGCTATAAACTAAACCATGGCACAAAGACACATGAGCTAGTGGCTTCAAAAATGAGCAAGTGTGTAAACTACAGAAGAAAAGTGTTATCTTTGAGATCATTTAAATGGAAGCCTATAGTGATTTAAAGATCTCAAGACCTTTCAGAAGGACAGGAATTCAGACCACCTTTTGCAATCAATTAACTTTCTTCCTATTCTCTTGAAAAAACTATATGTGTTTCATGTATATGTGTTTTTTGGGGGTAGGGAGAGATAACAGATACCATGAGAAAGATGAAGATACCCAAAGCCAGCAGGCAGCTTAGTCACAGACAATAATCTCTGAGGTATTAAACCTGCAGGTTAGAAAACGCATTTCCTGGAGACTCGTTTTGTGCACAGGATTATTTCCACTAGGGCACTGTTCATGTTTTGGCAGGCTGACATGAGAAGCACCAAGGTAAGTGGCAAAAGAGATGCTCAAGGGCAACTGGTATGAAGCAAGGAAATGCTGGCAGAAATGGTGCTGCCTTTGTCACCATGTCCCTGCTGTCTCTCCAGAGAGCAAGGAGATTATTAGCATGGGAAGAGGTGTTGGGGAATGGCTCACAAGAGGTAAGGATACTGCACTAAAATGTCAGTGCAAATCAGGAGGGACAGGCACTGTCTTTCTCAAAGGCAGCATCTTTTCCCAGTCTGACGCTCACTTGTTTTGGCACATTACAGATTCATTGCCCCATGTGCACGATTGGCTCTCTTCATCCATTGAAGCACTATGATTCTTACAGTGAGGAGTCCCATCTCAAAGATTTGTCCATCACCCTGCAGCATTTTTACCTAAACATCAATTCCCTTTGACAAAAAATAAGGAAAAACCCATACAGGTTTCAACAGGTATTGTTTGCTTTCTTTTTATATCTTATCATGGACAAGGAGAGGCTGTGAACCATGTTCACTTCCAGAGAATGTCATTAGGTAGTTTTTATGCAGAGTGTTAAAGTAGAGAGGACAGGATTGTTTAAACACATTGGCCAAATCTCTTTTCTGTATATTTCCTGCCAAACTAAAATTGAGCCTCTCCCTCATATTTTTCAAAGCCTTCAATGAATGAGGCAAATGATGGGGGAAAAAATGCTCCTGGGCTTTTCTACCTGCATGAACGGGTCTGCATGTATGGATGAAGAAAGGGATGATGAACAGACATGTGGGAGACGATGCTTATTCACGGTCCTGAGGGTTTCAGTAGGAGACCAAAATAAAGAACAAATATATAAGGCTAAAACAAGCTCTAGTGATGTGCAAGAAAACTTGGTGGCTTATGCCATTTTATGAATTCTATGATTCTATGCCAGCCTAAAGACAGCCTCAATTTATAAAACCTTAAATAATTTTAAAATTATGTTTAATCACAGTAGACAAAGGGAAGTATGTTGGGACTTTTGGGGCTGAAAGGTCTCTGCTGGTACTAAATTCCTATATGTAAACAACAGTATGTCATAAGTGGTAGTATGCCCAAAAGGTCCCCTCTGGGGAAGTACAGGGAAGAACAAAGGACACTGAAAATTTAAACACAAGATCAGAAAAGTTGACTGTGCCCCTTTAAAATAATACACAGTTGGGTCCCTGTGTGACATGGATTTCAACTGGTTTGCAGCAGTGGATATCTGCTAAACAAAACAGTATTATTTCTGAATATATTTGGATAAATAAATGACACAGTTATTATGACTACAGTACTCCAAGTGTGTTTCCACTGTAGGATTTCATCCAGAAAGACTTCATACAAAGCATTGAGAAATAGTTGCAGCCAGATGAGAGCTAAACAACAATAAATGAAGGCCAGCAAAATGGGAAGATGAAAGCTTCACGGCAATACAACCGTCCCACTTCTCCATGCCTGCTTATCTTCAAAGCAAACCGAAAGCAGATGAACCTGGGAGCAGATTCCTGCTCAGGACTGAGGGCTCTGCTGCTGGCAGTGAACAACGTCCCTGGGGAGATGGAAGAGAATGTCTCCATCAGCCTCCTTCTCCTGGCAAGGACTTAATGTTCTTCTCGCCTGAGGTTATTTAAATGACTTAGACACCCTGGACTTCTCTATGTCCCTGCAAAGCAGGTTTCTGTTTTGTTCTATGGCTGGGAAACCAAAGCATGGGGCAGTCAGTTGCCTCCTGAGAGCAAAGCTCCTCATTCCTATAAAACATCACCACTTTCTTCCAGCACCCTGTGTTCTGGTAAGTTAGACAGGAAGCTATAAAATTAAATATTTAAAGGAACTAAATATTTAATCGATCTTAATACCCACCTCCTCTCTGCTGTATTCAGTTCTTCATTCTTTCCATATTTCACGTGTTCCTTTTGACTCTTCCCTTCCTGAATCTCCCCCATGGTTTAAGCCTACAATTTTAGTCCTGTCAGTCATACCCATGTTGCTTCCTTTTTTTTAGAACCCAAGTAGTACACAATGTTTTCCATCACATATTGACCTTATGAACAGAAACTCTTGAGACACAAAGCCTATAATTTGTTCTAAGTATTTCCCCCCACCAACACAGACACTGCTTTCCTGTGCTCAGGCTTATTTGTTTGGCTCAGTGTTTGGCTCAGTGCTATATAGGGATTACAAGAAACTACCATTTCTCATGTGATGGGTTGACTGTGCTAAGTCAGTTGTCATAACAGCTCGTGAGTCAGGGGACCCAAACTCACCACCATGGTGCTGCCAGAGGGACCTGCTCCAGGTCATGGGGAAGAGGAGATGTGAGCCTATTTTGCAAAGGGCCAGAGAGCTGCTGCTACTTGAGAGCCATTTCTGAAGGCTGACATCTTGATCTCTTCTGGTGCCCAGTGATGCTAAAAGGCTGCTCTGGAAATTATTACCTATCCATCTTCCCTGCAGGGCTAATAAGATGAGTAAAGGAGTGGGAGGAATGAAAGAGCACACAGAAGCAGGTACCAATTTGCCTGTATGTTATGTTGTACAAGTGAAGTATTCACGGAAGAGAGGTGTCCCATCCTCGCTAAAGCAAGGAAACAACCCCTGACCCAAAGGTGACCTAAAAGCAGAAAGCTTGCTATTTATTGAAAGACAGTGAAGACAGCTGAACTTCCACTATTTTATGTCTTTTATCATTTTGCAAACTTTCAGTTGGGATCTGCAAACATCCCAGAGAAGAGAGCTAGTTAGTTGTCACTTACGTGACAAATCTGTAGTTGCCTCTCTTTTATTCCTCTGACAGCTATCCTCTGATTTTTGAAGTTCCAGGTTGGTGTCAATAAGCTATTTATTCAGGGCTTTTCTATTCTCTAAATTTCTATGTTCTCACCCACTCAGAGACAAGCAAAGGCAAAAGCGTCCAGTTCCATAAATTGTTCAGCTACAATATTTCACCACTCTGTCCTGGATAATTGGATATTAGTTGCTCTGCACTATGTTTCTATTCCCCTGACTTCTTACATAGAAACACAGTGAATAGACAGTAATGGACAAAGACTTTTCTTGCTTCCAGCTAAATCAGTCCATCTACAGATGAACAAGAGTGTTTGTGTGAAAAACAATTGTTCTTTAACCCCTTGACTTAAACAAAAAAAATGTATATACACAAAGAATTACAGCATCAGAATAGCGAGAACAAGCAAGTTTGACCTGAGCAGCTGTTGAGAGTCAGGGTATTGTTAATTTTGGATGCTTGCAACCAAGGCATGCAAAACTATCCTTTTTTTTTTTTTTTTTTTCCTAGGTTTTGAGTCAAAGAGAAATGCAAGCAGGCTTTAGTGGGAGATTCAAAAACACTTCCAGTGACCTGGGAGTTGGACGTATGGCCCAAGGATTTGCTTAGCTTTTCCAGAGAGGCTGTGTTAAAAACAAATGAAAACAAATCCTGGAGCAACAATGCACATTACAAAAGAGCTTCTTCCTGAGCAAGGGCACTATGCAGGGTGTAAAGGCAACAGACACACGGTGCCCACTGCCACTAATGGGGATAGTAAGGGACCTCAGTTCTCATTAACCCACTGATCCCTGTAAATGTGTGTTTATCAGTCCTGGAACATTTCAGGTCCCGATCTGAGTGCATAGTTAGTCACTGGAGCTAGGAATTTTTCCTTCACCTTCACATTTCAAGTCTAAGTTCCTTACAGAATAGTCCATCTTTTTATTATTTATTTTTTATGGTGCTGGGCATCCCTGGCTTATGAATGGGCTGCTAATGTCCAACAACACTACAATCATTATCCTAGTCTCATTCATGATGCAGAGGGGACATTTTGCAGGGAGGTTCCTCTTTCATTTCAGTGCAATCAGTTTGGAGCAATTGGAAAGGATTTCAAAAGGCAGGCAGTAAGCAACACAAATGTATCAAATCAAGAAAGATGACAGCCAGTGTCCTGAAATGAGAGGACTGAACTTTATTCTGCTCTAAATAGAAGGACGGTAGGGGGAGTGTCTGCCCTTTTCCTGCCAAAGCCCTCTAAAAGTAAATGGAAATAATTTTCTGCAAGCAGTGAGTTAAATGCAATACATATTTAATCACACAGAATCATCTGAGATGTATAAAGCCAACAGTGAGTCATCACATTGACATGTCATCATAACACTGGTCTTCTGCGGTGTTGCTTCTCCTACATCCAGCCTGTGGTTCTCTTTTTCCTGTTTTCCATCACCAGGTAGGATTGTAACCTGGCTGGGGATTGCTCTCTTCTCACTCTTTTGTGCTGTACTAACCTCCTCTTTCTGCCTTAAATAATTGTAATAAAATACTGAGGTGCTAATATATTTATCCAGTCAGTCAGGAAGGCCGAGACACCAAAATAAGCTTTTAAATAGATAGAAGGTCATAAACTGCAAAAGATGCAAAGCTTATTACATTCTAGTTACAGAAGGCAAGAGACAGTATTGCAAATCTGAAGGAAAGATGTATATACCTTTATTTAAACATGTCTTATATACAAATATTTCTAAATCCGATTTTATATACATGTTTGTATTCACCCATAGAATCACAGAATCATAGAACAGTTTGGACTGGAAGGGACCTTAAAGATCATCTAATTCCAATCCCCTTGCCATGGGCAGGGACATGTCCCAGTAGACCAGGCTGCCCAAAGCCCCGTCCAGCCTGGCCTTGAACACTGCCAGAGACGTGACATCCACAGCTTCTCTGGGCAACCTGTGCCAGTGACTCACCACCCTCAGAGTAAAAAATTTCTTCCAAATATCTGATACAAAACCTGTCCTCTTTCAGTCTGAAGCCATTCCGTCTTATCCTATCACTACACCCCCTGAAAAATAGTCTCTCCCAGCTTTCCTGCAGCCCCCTTTAGGTAGTGGAAGGCCTCTGTGAGGTCTTGCTGGGGCCTTCTCCAGGCCGAACACCCCCAGCTCCCGCAGCCTGGCTCCACAGGAGAGCTGCTCCAGCCCCTGAGCACCCTCATGGCCTCCTCTAGACTCATTCTAATACTTCTGTGTCCTTCCTGTACTGGAGGCCCCAGAGCTGGACGCAGGGCTCCAGGTGAGGCCTCACAGGAGCAGAGCAGAGGGGGACAATCCCTTCCGTTGCCCAGCTGCCCACGCTGGTTTTGATGCAACCCAGGACATTGGTGGCTTTCTGGGCTGCAAGTGCATATTACCAGCTCATGTCAAGATTCTTGTTAACCATCACCCCCAAGTCCTTCTCCTCACGGCTGCTCTCAATCCGTTCTCCTCCTAGCCTGTATTTGTGCTTGGGATTGCCCTGACCCAGATGCAGGACCTTGCACGTGAAGTTGTGAAATAGTGTCCAAAGAAAAATAAACTCTGTTAATTAAAACTAAGGATACATTTCAGTCCATGTGGTCTGTCTTAACCAGATGCATGACTAAAAGTCAGGTTGAAATGGATCTTTATCTCAGAGTAGCTAGATGACTATCATGCTAAATAGCTGTTTGACCTCATTTTTGCAATCTTCTTCTGGAAATACCATTCAGAGGAGAACCCATTAATAGAAAGGGAGAGCAGCAGTGCATGGGCCAGGATTTGCAATTTGTAAGCTCATTCGACTATCAAAGGAGTCACAAGCTCAAACAGCTGCGTGCATAGGAACCAAAAGATAAGAGGAGATTTCTTAACAAGCACATGCCAGTAATTTGAGAGGCTAATTGGTGTAGGAAGAAACATCCCAAAAGTTCTTGGAGAGATTACATGGAAATTAATTAAATTGATTTAAAACACTTAGGAAAATCAGCTATCTTAAGTGACAGTCTTGGGCTGAACCATAAAATAACTGATTGAGTGGAAGTAAATGCAATTGGATTTGGATAACTAAATCACAGACAGCCAAAAGGGGATGGATTAAAAAGTGATTAGACTAATCTTGAAGGGCAAATGAAATGAGAGAAATTTTCCAATCCTTAAACGCTGTCATTATCTTTTTTTAATGTGGATGGTATTTGTTGGTGAGAGAAGTGAGTCGTAAATGAAGAGGCATACAAACAAATGTGTTATAGAGCAAGTGAAGACAAGACACTCCTATTTACTGCTATTTATTTATTTATTTATTTTACAGCAATGAAAAGGAAGGAAAAGTTTCCTTAGAAGGTTTAATTCACTATATCTTTAGCTACCAAACAGAATTTAAAGAATTCCAAGAAGGATTAAACACTGATACAGATAATAGCAAGAGGGAAGATACTGTGACTTGAGGGAAGTAAATGTTGTTGGAGTGGGCCTTAGAGGTTAGATAATCTGTTCTCCAGAGTTAAGATCAAAAGCATCATTTTCATCCTCCTAAATGGCCACACCTCAGAAAATACTGGATGGTTTCCGTGCAACAATGAAGATTTCCTTCTAGCATGATTTTCCTATAAAGCTTTCACCATCCTTTGAAGAAATAGAAACCCAGTAATGTAGGACATTGTTAATTCTTCTGTCCTACTTGGCTGTTCCTAGATCCTGAGACAAGACACTCTTTTTACAGATGTGCACAGAAATGGGGATAGCTTTTCTTTAGATATATGAGCTGGGAATTCACAACATGGTTATTTTCATATCTGCTGGTATTTAGATTAAAACATATAATGATGTTCATAAAAGGTGTACAGTCTTCTCAAGTAGGGCATAAAGAAATATTAGGAAGCATGTAAAACTTACTACAGTAATTCAATAAAACTGTTGGCCCACAACAGTTTTTGGAACCAGCCTTTGAATATATACAAGCTTCCACAATCACGTTATGTTGCCTGTTCTTTTCCCTTAGGTTTGAGTGTACGCAGCCACTGCAAGAGAAAATACAGTAACTTGAGTGTCATTTGAGAGCCATTATTTACAGGACTGAATAGTCAAAGCCATGAGAGCACTACAGACTTCAAAAGCCAAGAATAGAGGGGGGAAAAAGAGGCGCTGAAACAAGATGCCTTTTGAAAAGGCTCAAAATTCATGATAAGATATGACTTAGAGGCCACTCAGAGACTTCAGTCAATGCCAGGATCATCCTGTGTTTAAGTAAAGTGCAAACAGGCACAAAGACACAGAACCTTTCCCAAAGCTGCAATAAATAAATAAATGAAAATTAAAAAAAAAAAGAAGAAAAAAATGGCAACAAAAGATGACATGTCAAGCAGATCATGTGGGAGCATTGAGAAAGAAGCTTACACCAAGTACCAACATATGTTCTGGGCAAACAACAGCCACTCATTTAGTGTGAACCTATCCAGCAATCCCCACCTCCCTCTTTGGAGCCACTGTTAACTTCTAAATGCTCACAGAAAAGTGATGTAAAGAGATGCGATGAAAGGATCGGCAAGGCTTTCCTCTTCCAAGTAGGAAGATGAACCATCCTTGAGGTGCATATCTGAACAAATTTGCTCAATTAAACTCTCACCGTCCCTGTTCTGACTTTGAATCTTGGTGTTTTTCTTTAGGGCACCATGTCTTGGCTGGGGTGCCAGCCCTTGCCTAGTTCCTCCAAGAGAACTACCTTACTGCTCCTCCAGAATATCACTGTGTGGCTACAGGTCTGGGTAAATGGTTGAACAAACATACCACTTTGCATGATGAAGGGTCCAGCCTTGAGCATGCTTTTTAAATGCACCACTAATTAAAATGCTTTTTAAAGCACCACTGTCCTTAACACAAACAGCAAGGAAAGAGCTTTAAAGAAAGCTAGAGGGAAAAATAACAACAACAACAAAACTTTACACAAGTTCATATCACATATCTCGATGTAAAATGTAAGCAAGGAAAAAATAGTGCATTTTCCATAAAACATTGCTAGTTGATTAAAATCCTCACTCTTCTCTGTAACCATACCTGTACTTGCAAACATAAAAGAAAATGAAAATCTGCTTTCTCAGTAGAAAACTATCTGACATTTCAGGGCTTCATGTTAAGAAAGTCTAAGAAAAACCTGAATGAAGACAAGGCCATTTTAATAATAGGTAATGCTGAAGGCATAAAAAATATGGTTGCAACATATGAGTTATTTACAGAAAACAGGGAAGAGAATAGATGGAGTATACTACATTGGAAGTAGTTTCAATAATCAAAGTTGCATTTTCTAGGGAAATAAAAGGAGAAATTTGTGCTCAAAAGCCAAGGTGTTAGGGATTCTGGGGAAGAGACAGTTTGGATACAAACCAGGAGAGAAATATGCTTCCTTCATTGTTCAGTCTGTTTTGACCTCACTTTAAATGTTTAAGAGTATAAAAACATGTAATATTCTGGAGTAATAAGCTACACATCTTCTTAAAGACCACCAAAAACTTCAGCAAAACCTTAAGCACAGATTCTTAAGCCCGGTATGATTTTCTACAGAGATTCAAGACATAATCCCAACTGCTACCTGAAAACTGCCAACCTGGTAT